>NC_048598.1:15314825-15399825 GCF_003668045.3 Cricetulus griseus | reverse complement strand
TTTTGCTTCACAGTGTGAAGGTCTAGGCAGTCATGGTGAGGGAGTCATGGCTACTGGAACCTGAGGTGGGTGGTCACACGGCAGCCACAGTCAGGAAGTAGTGGGAGATGAACACTTGTTCCTTTTTACCAGGCTTAGCATCCCAGTCTGTGCCATGCTCCCGCCTCAATTAACCTAGTCTATAAGCTTGCTCACACACATGTCCAGAGGTTTGTCTCCAAGGTGACTCTCAATCCCATCAAGTTGACAGTCACTATTAGCCATCACAGCCTGCTAACCTCATGGTCTACCACACAACCACATGGCACCCCCTTTCTGAACTCTTTCCTTCTGGGTGCAAGCCCATTTGTTTGTAAGGATTGGTATGCAATGGGTCATGATGGATGTTTCATGCTCTTTAAATGGATGATTTAGATTTGCTTAGAAGCTTAACTATTTCAAAATCTTGCCATAGCACACATGGGTTTCTTTTTCTTTTCTTTTTTCTTTTTGTTTGGGAGGTAGCCCAGTTGGTAAAATGGTGGCACTACATTATTTGGACATCTTAGCTACTATAATTGTGGAACACATACGGTGTCTTTTCTTTATAGACTATTAAGTATTGGCTATTTTGTTATAGCAACTGAAAATGGGCCCAGACCTCTGCCTCTTAGACTAAGTTTCTCAGGCAGCTACCTAGAACCGGCTGCACATTCCTGATGCATAGGATGACATCTTATTTGTACATGTGAAATGGAAGTCACCATGCCTGACCATTTGTGTTCCGTGTATGTAAGCATTATGTGGTTTCCTTGGGCTCTTGCTGTCAGGCTGATGCAACTTGCCCTTTGTTTAGGGAAAATGACCAGTTGTAGACAGTAAGAGAACACTGGCAAGCCAGTGGCCCCAGCACTATTGGGGAAACCTCAGTTGGTGAATACACGAGAAAGAAATTGCTGGGCACTTTTATTTACAGTGAGAACAGTTAGTGGCCATCTCTAAGGCAGGTAAAAGGGTCATTGTGTGGGTAGGGCTAAAAACCAGTGAGGGGAATTGTAAGAAATATTTACAAATCATATATTGGAAAAGCATTAAATGTCTAGAATTCAAAACTACACTTATAACTAACTCAGCAACACAACCCAATTACAAATGGGTAGAGGATTTTGCTAAGTGTTTTTCCAAAGACATATAAATGGCCAATAACCACACAAAAAGTTGTTCATCTTTATTTGTTATATAGGAAATGCAAATCAAGACAACGAAAGGAAGGCACTTTAACCACAGGGATGGGTGTAATATAAAGACAATGAATTGGGGCATTGGTAAGGATGTGGAGAAACCAGAACCATTGCTTACGATTGATAAGAATGTAAAGTGAAGCATTTCTTGTAGAAAACAGCCCCATGCTTCTCCAGTTTAAAACAGAGCTCCTGCATGGACAACAACGCCCTCTAACATATGTTCTCAAGAGCAGTGACAACATGGGACCCCCAGGAACAGCAGTGTTATTAATAGCCAAAGTGTAGAAGCAAAAAACGAGTCTCCACTATCTAAGAAATGGGTCATTAGACTATGTCCACACAATGGAATGTTTTTCAGTGTGAAAAGGAATGAGGTACTAATGCATGCTGCAACATGGGTAGATCTTGGAAATATTTTGGTAGATGAAGCAAGGCAGATGCAAAGTGCTGCTTGCAGGTGCTGTGTGGTTCCACTTATATGGTAGGTAGGTTCTGAGCAGGGAAATCTTGAGACAGAGGTACATCAGTGAATGCCTTAGAACTGGAGGAGTGTGTGTGTGTGTGTGTGTGTGTGTGTGTGTGTGTGTGTGTGTGTGTGATGGGGTGACTGCAGAAGGGTGTTGTATGGTAGAAATGCTTTGTTTCCATGGTGACACCATTATTATGTGCATAATTGTGAATATATTAAATTGGTTCTCCAATACCAAGGGGTTAGCTCTGAAATCATGTACATATAAGTAACATTCTATGGACTGAGCAGGTTGTGTTTATATATTTAGGAGTGTGTATGTGTGTGTGTGTGTGTGTGTGTGTGTAACAATAATTAAGGAAACAAAGGGCATGAAATTGATAGAGAGTGAGGGATGGAGGTCCATGGGAGGGATTGGAGGGACAAAAAGGAATGTGGGAAGTTATGTAATTAAAATTTAATTTCAAAAAATTATTATTTTAAAATTTATTTAGGGGCTAGGGAGGTAGCCCAGTTGGTAAAATGGTGGCACACATTTGTTATCCCAGTGCTGGGGAGTTAGAGACAGGAGACTCTAGGTGTTTATATCAGCAATCTCTATGACACTGAGTGACCCTGTCTTAAAAAAAACAAGGTAGATGGCTCCTGGGAAACAATACAAGCGGTCAACCAGTGACCTTCATGCATGCACGAGGTGTGCGTGCACGTGCACACACATACACACACACACACGGACACACACGCGCGCGCACACACACACACACACACACACACACACACACGGACACACACGCACGCACACATACTGAATAAATTAATAAACAAAGGAATAAATAAATAAATAAAAATGAGAAGATATTTAAACAGGGTCATGGTTTATATGAAATAAACTGTAAAACTGGCTCTTTTCAACACTGTTTTTCATTTATCTGGGACTAACAACTTTCTTCCCTCCCTCTCGCTCTTCTTTCTTTCCTTGTCTTCTTTTTTGTGTTTCTGAGGATGGAACCCAGGTCCTTGCAAACACTGTGCAGCTGAGCCATAACCAAAGCCAGGATGCGTGGTTCTATTGGATGCCCTATCATCTCAGTCCCCCCACCCCCACCCCCCGTTTTCCTAGAGAAAATGAAATATAGTTGTCTCTGAATCCATAGGTTTTATAGCCATAGATTCAACCAATCCTGGATCAAAAATCTTAGGAGAACTTGGGTTTGTGCCAATGGTGACAGACTGTTAGCCTTGCCTGTTATTGCTTCCTGAACAGTGCTGAGTAATGACTATTTACATAGCATTTACACTGGATTAGGGATTATAACTAATCTGGGGATTATTTACAGTATACAGGATGCACAGGTTATTTGTAAACACTGTCATTTTATATGAAGGGACTTGAGCATCACCAATAGTAGTGTCCTGTGTTCATGGGGATGACCCAGTCTCACGTGGACAGCAAGCGGTCACTGTCCTTTGTTCTACATACTTGCTCAGAAGGCACACCCATAATGCTAAAGAAATAGAATTCAATCACTGGTTCAAAAATATTTTCCAAGTATTCACTGTACTGCATAATGCTAGAGAATCTGAAACAAATAGATTTCTTTGCTTAAGGAGCATAGAGTGGGGGTGGGACGGGAAGAGGTGGCTATGGGCTGCACACCTCAAACATAATGTATACACCAATTGTGTGGTAGTTTGAAGATGATAAATTAAATACTATGGAAGAAAAAAATGCAAGTGACCAGGCCTATGTACAGGGTTGATATCCCCAATGACAGCGGCAGGGAGGGGTTTCTGGAACTTTCTGAGGAGGCCTGGTGTGGTGGTTAAGGAAAGAATAGCTAAGAAGCCATGGTGTCTGGAAAAGAGTCTGAGGAATCGTGGGAAGAGTCCCATAGCCCCAGGAGACTGGGACTGCAAGACTCGAGGGTGTGGGAGGGCCTCAGGGTGATGACGTGCTCCCTGCACAAGTGTAGTGACCTGTGTTTGGTCCCTGGCGCCTATGTAAAAGGCAGGGCATGCTAGTGATCTTCTTCTTCTTCTTCTTCTTCTTCTTCTTCTTCTTCTTCTTCTTCTTCTTCTTCTTCTTCTTCTTCTTCTTCTTTTAATTTTTAATTTTTAATTTTTTTTTTTTGCTTTTTCAAGACAGGGTTTTTCTCTGTGGCTTTGGAGGCTGGCCTGGAACTAGCTTGTGTAGACCAGGCTGGTCTCAAACTCACAGAGATCCGCCTGCCTCTGCCTCCGGAGTGCTGGGACTAAAGGCGTGTGCCACCACTGCCAGGGCTAGTGCACACTTCTAATAAAAGCACAGGGGAGGCAAAGACATGAGAACCCCTGGGGCTCCCTGAGCTCAGTCTAAATGGTGAGCTACAGACCTTGTGAGAAATACTGTCTCAACAACAACAAAGAACTAAACAACAGAAAAACAAGGTGGGTGGAAGTCTCCTAAGGAACAACACTGTCAGTCAAATTCTGTCCCCCCCCACACACACACGCACGCACGCACGCACGCACGCACACACACCTACCCCTCACATGCTGGTGCACACAAAGTATGCATATAATCAGACATGTACATATGCACACACAGCGGCACATGTACCCACATACACACAAACATGCACACATGCCTACACATGTACCTACATACTCAAACACACACACACACACACACACACACGCACGCACGCACGCACGCACGCACGCACTTATACTACACACCCACAAATATCACATTTCTCATATCTACCTTTTAAGTTTAGACTTCAGTGACATTCAGTTTTGCATAAGCATCATTATTAATTTCAGAATATTTTCATCACCCCCAAAAGAAGTAGTCTACCTCATAAATGTCATTCCATCTTCTCCCTCCTCCAATCCCCCTGCTAGTCTCTTTTCAGAATATCTACATGATGGTTCTGTGGACTGGCTTGTTCTAGTTATTCCATTCGATGAAATCATGTACTATGTGGGCTTCTGTGTATGGCTTCTTTCAATTAACTGGATGCTCCAAAGTCCACCCATGCTGTGGCCTATATATATTGTTAGTGTTTCATTCCATTTTATGTCTTTTTAATATCCCACTGTGTGCACACACTACACATTGTTTATTTGTACTGACCGTTAGGTGGTTTATGTCTTTCTAATATTCCATTGTCTGTACACACTACACATTGTCTGTTTATTTGTACTGATATTAGGTGGTTACCCTTTCTAGCTGTCAATAATGCTTCTCTGGAAGGCAGTGTACATGTTTTTGTGTAAATGTATGTTTTCACTTATTTAGTATATGTCTAGGAGTAGAAGGACTTACCTCCCTCTTTATGAGAAATGGAGAGCCATTAGCAGCTTTCTGATGTGATCTGACCACGTTAGGTGGTGCCTCCTCTGGCTGCATGTTGAGTGAACGTAGCCTGTGGGTAGATAGCAATGAGCTGAAATGAGACCAGTGTGGAGCTAACTGCAGTAATTTGGGTGAGTCAGGCCAGGGTAGAAGCAGCATACACGTGGAAGCTGTCAGACTGGGGACATATTTTAAGGACAGCCAGGAGAATTTCTGCTTAAGTGGAGTAAGTAGGGACAGAGGATAGCCTTAGCTGTCCTTAACTTTGGATCAATCTGCCAGGAGGATGGGGCAGCCCTGGAGTGAGGTGAGAGAGGGACACACGAGTGTCAGGAGTTCCGCTCACATAGACCAAGGTTAAGTTGGTCAGCAGACGTCTATAGGGAGATGACAGGCAGGTGGATAAATGAGTCTGGAGTCCAGGAAGTTGTCTGGGCTGCTGATATAAATTTGGGGATCTTTGGCATGTTGACGGTATTTAGAGCCACGAGGTGGAATAGTCACTGAGCTCCCATTTGTTTTCAGGGGACAAAACAACTTGCATATGGATAGAGTGCTAGCTTCTTCCACACGGAGTTCCAATGATGACCTCATGTCATAACTGGAAACATACATTAGAGATAAGCTTCTCTCTGGAGTACGTGGGTTTCAACATGGCTAAAATACTAGCCCTCGGGGCATAAATTAGAGGACTCATTCATTAATACCTCAGGGCTATGCATCAATACTGGACTCTTCTCTGCTTCTGCGTACACCTCAGCTTGTGGTTAGTATACAAAGGAACGGGAATCATATTTGATTTTGATATCAATAAAAAGAGCAATAGCGGCACCTACCATTAGTAAGACATGCGCTTTCCTGACACGGGAAGTAGCGTGGCAGTTGAGGGTAGAGAGGGAAATAAAAAGATCTGTTGTTAATAAAGAAATAATAATTAATGAGGAAAATTGATAATCAAAAGCAAAAGAGGATTACTGGTGAGTGCAGTTGGTGATGGGCACTAAGGACCTGGGTTTGCTCCCCAACACTCATCTGTGGAGAGCCGGGTGCAGTGGTGCCAACTTCAGTGCTGCTGGAGGAAGGGAGAATGGAGACTGGCAGCTGGGCCGGCTGAGTTGGTGAGCCTCTCTCAACATGTAAGATGGAGAATGACCAGGAGGACGTCAGATATTGGACTATAGCCTCAACAGATACATTCAACATAGACAAAGACAAAAGGAGCCGGCGGGCCCAGAAACTGTCAGGTAGGAATAACTGAGATGTGAGAGGGCTTAGCCCAAGCAGACTGAAGACAACGGAAGTAGGCGTTTGATTCAACTGTGTGATACTCTGTCAGCTGTGTCTAACCTGTGACCCAGGAGCCACATGGAACCACAGTAGCTGTAAACATGGGTCAGCATGAAGTTGTAAACTTACTTAGAACAGTATGAGGTGGGGTGGTTTTATTTACTTACTTTTGCATCTTTAAAACTCAGTTGCACAATTAATGAGCATGAACCACACATACAGCCAAGAGCAGTAGCGTGTTTCTAATCCCAGCCCAAGGTAAGGTAAAGGCAGAAATAGGCAGATCATGGGTCAGCTACCCTGGTGCGCACAGTGGCAAGCATTAAAGACCCTGTTAAAAAGGCGGACGGTAAGAACCCATACCCAAGATTATCCTGACACCCCACATATATTGTGGCATGCACACACACACACACACACACACACACACACACACACACACACACACACACACACACACACACACTCAAAAATAGGACCAGCAGAGCAGGTTTAAGCACAGAGAACCGGCCACCCTGATCCACCCTGATGGTCCTTCTCTTAGCTGCTCAGTGATCCTCGACAGGATCTGCTCCTGAAGACTGCAGTAGTGGACCAGGCCAGGCTTTGGCTCTGAGAGTGTCTTTACAGAGAGCAGACGGGCTTCGGGCAGACATACAGGGGTGTCTTTACCTCTGCTGTACAAAGGGTATTCATTCCTGAAAGGTCCACAGTCCAGTGATCTGTCTAACCAGCTAATGTTCTCCAGGAGCTGGAGCTGGGAAAGCTGTTAGACATGCAGAGTTTCTGCTTGCTTTTCAGAAAACAAGCAAGCAAGCAAGCAAGCAAACAAAACCCCAAAACACCACAGTGTGTCTTTGAGTGGATCTTGGTTCTGCAGAGGATGTTGGGGTATTTATCTTATGTGTTCTAAGTCTTGAAATAGCTTAATCCTAGCACTTTCAGGAAGCTTGAAAAAAAAGAGAGAGAAGGATTTAAAGTTTGGCTACAAACTCATGGGACATTTAAATATACTCAATGAAAGGCCCCAGAGAGCAACTGGTCCAATTTTGTCAATAGTAGATGAGACTGATGACCCAGATGGTGGCTCACTCAGGATCAGTGGCCTGCAGCACACCTTCCCTTCGGGTTCTTTCCACAGTGCTGTCTGTCCACAGCCTCACTGTTGTGATCAGCCACTTCCAGCACAGCACATGAATTTTCCCATGCTCCAGACTCTGCTGGCTCCACTGTGCACATGCTTTTCCTTATTTAAAATGTTGCAGTTCACATGTCTGGATTTTACTTCCAGCTCTGCTCCTTGTTGTCCCTCTTTTGATTTGAATGGAGTTAGCCAAATCTCTGGTCCTTGTATCTCTTTCCTTTAAAAAGAAGAAATAGCTGGGCAATTGTGGCGCACGCCTTTAGTTCCAGAACTCGGGAGGCAGAGGCAAGCAAATCTCTGTGAGTTTGAGGCCAGTCTGGTCTACAGAGTTCCAGGACAGCCAGGGCTACACTGAGAAACCATGTCTCAAAAATAAAAATAAAACATAAATAAAATAAGAAAGAACAAAGGGCACAGACTCAACTTCTTAATTTCCCACAATTGTCATAAGCCTTATTATAGGAAATGTGAAAATAATATTATTTTTAGTGGTAATGTTTGAATGTATATTTTGATAATTAGAGCTGAGAAGGGAACACTGTTAAGTTCCACATATCAAAGTGAAAAGGTTAGCTGAGGGTTGAGGAAAAAACCTCAGGGAATAAAACACTTTACTTGCAAGTGTGAGGACCAGAGTTCAGACCCCCAGATCCTGTGTAAATCCAAGCGTGGTGATGGGCATCTATAATCCCAGAAGAACTACAGGGAGATTAGAGTTGAGACATCTGGCATCTGACCTTGTCTCAAAAAGGTGGAAGGAAGGTCAGCACTTATACCCAGGATTGCCCTCTGACTTCTACATACACATCATGGCAGGTATGCATATGCATTCACATGCATGTAAACACACACACATACACACATACATACACACTCATACACACACACACACACTCTCACACACACTCATACACACACAGACACACACTCATACACACAGACACACCCACATACACACTCATACACACACACATACATACACATACACACACAGATGAACGGGTACACACATACACACACTCATACACACATACACACAGATGAACAGGTACACACACATATATACATATAAACATGCACACACACATACATAAATGAACAGGTACACACACATGAGAATGCGCACACACACACACACACACACACACACACACACACACACACACACACACACTTAAAAAAGAAGTTAGCCAAGATGGCAGGCTGGAATGATCCCTGCCCTGTGCAGGAGATGGCATTGATAAGTTATCCCTAAAGGGACCTGAGTACCTCTCAGGACTAAGCGATGTTCACCTACATCATGGAGATAAAAAGTATCTATGATGCCAGTACTCATCTCAGAACATCAGAAGCCATCGTTTCTACCCAGCAGTGGCAAACACATAACAGTTTTTATTTCTTAAAATAAAACCATAAAATACAATCAAAGGGCACCTATCTGTGGCATCTTTGGAATATTTCTCCCTTGGAAAGAAGCAGCTGTTAGAGCCAGCACTCAACCGTGTGGCTTTTCTCTTGTCTTTCCTGCTCCATGGATCTCTCCATGAGTAGTGGCTGGCAGGCGCCTCTCTGCCCACAGCACCAGCCTGACTGGCACAGGAGTCATTTCGGGTTCTGTTCCCATGTTTCAGTCAATCTGTCTAGAGAACAGTGGCACTCCTGAAACTCTCAAATGCTCACATGTCATATAAAAGGGCACACTATGATCCCAGGCTTCTGCATTTGAACTATTCCCCCCTCCCCCACCCTCCTGGAAAGCAGCACTACCACCATTGGGGCCGTTGTCAGGAGCCCTTCAGTGAAGTTGGAATCACAGCAGATTCTCCAAAACCACTCCTGCGTCTGCCTCCACACTGCAGAGACCGTGTGCTGACCATTGGTTCCTGTCACCAGACATTTGATCTTCACACGAAACTAATACCATTGAATTTGTCTTCCCTTGGAAAGTCAGATTGCTTGGCAACTCCCTATAGAGACAAGGACAAGATCTTGCAACAAGTGAGGACAAATGTGACCAAGTGCCAATTATTGTCTTAAGAGGTGAATACAAATGCCATCGTTATTGAGCGCAGAGATTTATTTCTCCTTGAATTCCCAAGAGCCTCAGGACTGGAATCTGGCCTGCAGACCTTGACAAATGTCCTCTGCTAGTGGGAGCAGGCTCTGGTCTGATATGACATCATCTGGCCATATTCCTTCTCCCCAGTGCCACAGCAGCGTCCGACCAAATGGAGCTTTCGGGGAACCATGTGTGTTTTTGCCATTCGCCATTCTTGCTAATGAAGCAGAGGGGGGCAGGAGGGGGGGGAGGGAGGTAGGGGGAGGGAGAGGAGGGAAGGAGGGAGAGAGAGAGAGAGAGCAAATAGGCTAGCTCTGTTTGATTCCATGAGTAAGCGCAGAGTGAGACTGCTAAGGTTATTCAGTGGGGAAATACTCAGTTTGAAGATAGAACTTTCTGAATTCATCCTTTGAACTAAGAGAAGTTGTGGCTGGGTAGAGAGGGAGCACTAGATGGACACCCCAAAGCATTTGCTTTACTGGTTACCTTGGGGGCACAGTTCCTGTATTCCTCACCTGCGTCCTGCCTGACTGGGTATCCTCATTCACTGGAGGTAGGGGTGTGTGTGTGCGCGCGCGCGCGCGCGCGCGCGCGCGCGCGTGTGTGTGTGTGTGTGTGTGTGTGTGTGTGTGTGTGTGTGAGCGGGAGAGGGGAAAGGAATAGTGGAGAACTGTCTAGTTTCTTGGCATGTGATGCTTCATCAGTTCAGGCAAGACTGACTATGTCCCACTGAAGTACAGGAAGTCACAGAAGTAGAGGCTAGGGCTCCTGTTCTCACACTCCTGGCTGTAACTGCCTGGAAAGTGAAGAAGGAAGTTCTGATAAAAAGCTCTAGTCTTTCCTCCCTGCCTCCATATCTAAGTCTCAGGGAGTTTCAGGGTGTTTGGTGCCTGCTGTTTGTTCAAAGTTAAATCCAGGAGGCTGATAAAGAGAAGCCATCTCAAAACGGAGCATGATGGGAGGAATATGTAATATCAAACATGCATAGAGTATTTTATCCCAAGCCAAAGGCTAAGACAACCATCTCCTTTGGTCCTCACAGGTTCTAGCAGTACCCTCATGTACAGGGACTAAAACGGAGCTTGGTGTGTTATGGGTGTTGCGGTTCCAGTGTGCAATGTTTTCCATTGACTTACGTGTTTGAATATTTGGTCACCAGCTGGTGTTGTTTGGGGAAGGCAGGTCAGGCTGAGGGAAATACGTCACTAGTGACAGGTCTTACTGGTTATAGCCCAATTTAGCTTTCGGCATATTCTCTTTGCTTCCTGATCCCCCATGATATGAGCAAGCAGCGCCACGCTCCTTCCTCCATGGAGCCTGCTGCTTTAGCCACTATGCCTTCCCTACCACGACAGCCTGGTACCCTCTCAAACCATGAGACAAAGTAAACCCACCCCCCCTAAATTGCTTATTGATAATCCAACAGAGTATTCTAGTACTGTAACAAATACATGAGATAAAGAAATGTATACAGATGAGAAGGTTCATTTTGGTCCACAGCTTTGGAGGCTTTGGTCCATGGTCGGTTGGTCTCATGGCTTTTAGACCTGTGGGAGGACCAGCAAGTAGGCAGTGTTTGGTGGTATGGCAGCCTGGAAGCAAAGAAAGCACTGGCCGGGGTCTCAACATCCCCTTCAAGGGCAAATCTCTGATGACCTAAATTTTTCCCATAAGGTCCCACCCCTTAAAGCTTCCATCACTTCCCAATAGTGCCACAAACTGGGCACCCACCCATCGGCACATGGACCTTTGAGGGCCAGTCAAGATATGAACTATACCACTTAGATGTGTCCAGTGTCAAATAGCAGGAATTGCAGTCCAGGTCTGCCTGCCCCAGAATCCTCTCTTTCTGACCTGGATTACTGTGCCTCTGAATACCTCGGTCTCGTGGGTGCTGATTTCAGCACATCTGCCTAGACTTGTCTTGGAGGGAGTAGGTGCTGTGGGCTGAAGGCATAAGCTTTAAAAGTTATTAACCAGAAAACTAATTTGGGGCAGCGTGTGGTGCTTTCAGTGAGAAACGGCCCCATGGGCTTGGGTGGTGGGACACTCCGTCCCCCATTGGTGTGGCATTGGTGGAGGTGTGGCATTGGTGGAGGTGTGTCACTGAGGGCGGGACTCTGAAAGTTCATAACCCCAGCCCACTCCCAGTGTTTATGGTTTAGCTCTTGCAGGTGTGTAGTAGCTCCCTGCTCTTGCCTCGGTGCCCACTAATTGCAGCCATGCTGAGGGCTCGCTCAGCATGCACGAGGTCCTGGCTTTGATCTTTTCTTTTTCTCCCAGTTTTATTTCTGTTTTCATTGCACAGATATTTTTCCCTCCTTCACATCTTCTTTCTCTTTGGCTCTATTTGTGACTCCTCTGCTTCTCCTTCCTTCTCAAATGTTAATCATTCTTGGATGTGTTTTTGTTCACTCTAGGTCTAAATCTTACCTCACCAAAGAAAGAGCTAATCAAGTGTCCCAATATGCATCCGTGGTATCTTAGAAATGCCGATAAGGTCTGGAAACTCAAGGGATCTACACAGGTCTTTGCATGTCAAGTTAGAGGAACCATGAGTCACTCGAAGCCTCTTAACCATTGTTAGGCAGACCTCAGAGCCCTGTAAGCAGCCCCGGAGTAAGTTCCTGGGTATATTCCAAGGTGACCAGAGACTGGTGATCTCTGGAGTCCCTGCAACAGATTCCTCTCTGGAGGAATATTAGACTCATAAATTATAGTGATGGAGAAAATTTTACAGGAAAATGAATCCAATTTTGGAGCATTCATTCAGAGACTAAAATTTGGGATTTGTTCCAAATGGTAAATTTGGAAATCATTCCAGCAGTTTGGAGTCTCCTATGTTTTTAAATACCGTGGGCCATTAACTTATTGTTATTTTTTTCTCTTGGGAGAATCTTTCAGCAGAGTAAATTTGTGTGAGAGGTCCTGGTGAGTCCCAGGGCCCTGGTAGTTATTTTCTTGTCTACATTAAGTATAATGATAAGAGACAAATAGACACTTTGGCGTTCTGTCCATTTTTCCAATAGGAACTGAGAAATTAGCACAGACCTGACCAAACAGCTGTCAATAGATAAATGGAAACACAAAATGTGTTGTGAGTAAATAATGAAATACTATTCAGCCACTAAAAGCGGGAAAGGTCTTACACTGCTCCCATATGGCTGAGCCCAGGAGACATTATGCTAAGTAATAGAGGCAGGAATAAGAGAGCAAATACAACTCCACTCATATGAGGTTTGCCCAGATGAGGTAAGCTGTTGAGGTCAACATCAGAACGGTGACCTCCAGAGGCCGGAGGCAGAGAGAATAGGGAGTTAGCACTTTCTGAATACAGAGTTTGAGTTTGAAACAGTGAGAAGGTTTGGGACTTCACAGTAGTGAATGTTGAATAACATTGTGTCTACATTTAATGCCGTGGGCTCAGATAATTAAAATAGTGGCCGAGGGCCTGATTATGTGCACTGATACATTTGCGTATATATCGCAAGGAAAGCTAATTTTTAAAAGGCTTCATGTAGGTCTGTGGAGATTTCTCAGTTGGCAAGTGTCTTGCAAGCAAAGGACCTGAATTCAGTCCCCAGAGCCTACGTAAGAAATGGTTGGTATGGAGGCATGCTTGCAGTCCCAGCACTGGGGAGGCAGAGACAGGTGGAGCCCTGGGGCTGACTGGCCAAGCAGCCTAGCCTACTTGTCAAGTTTAAAATAAAAAGGTGGATACCCCCCCAAGAGTGTGCACAATCTCTTATCACATGAATAGTACATGCATAGGACTCTGAGGAGAACACTGATGGGTTGGAGACCCTGTACAGATGGGTTGGAGACCCTGTGTAGCCATATCCCATCACCACAGAGCCTCAGGGCAAGATATCACAGTGGTGCCCTGTGTCTGTTCATGTGAGTGGGGCTGGCATTTGCTCCATAGCTTCAGTGGACAAATGAAGGAAGGGTGCAGATGCCGCCTAGTGATGCTTTACATCTGGATCAACAGTCAGTCTGTCTGGGAGGAGCATTCTTCTGCATGGTGGCCTCCCCCTACAGCTGCCATTCTTATGTATTCTGGCACTTATGGCAGCCAGTCTTCTTTCAGACGAGACCTGACCTTTCCCAATGGAGCTTCAAGCAATCTATAGGCACTGGTGAAAGATAAAAACTGACATACTTTCTCAGAGGCTAACATAAGCAAGGCTAAGAGACGATGGTTCTTGTTGAAGTCTCTTTGAAGGCTTCTTTTGCAGCACCTTCCTGTGTGTTTGTCCCGTCGTCTCAGGCTGAAACCATGTGGTTGAGCATTTTATAAGATCAGTGGAAAAACTCCACACAAAGTTTCTTGTTTTTAAATGAGGGTCCTAATTCTCACTTTGTCCCTTTGTCAGCTCTTTTTTGGCTCAATTCTTTCTTTTTTAAAGAATCCCTCAACTACATAGGGGAAAAAATGAACAAAAAGCTTTGTACTCACCTGACATTTGGCCAACAACTTCGCCAGCAGATGGCTACACAGGAAGCTCCTCTGAAGCCCCTCATGAGGGCCTAACAAATGAGCGTCCTCACATGCTCTGTGCCAGTGGTGAGAAGAGAGGGAAACTGACCAGGGTGCTTGCTGCACCCCAGTCTGAGCAGCACCCTGCAGTCTGTCTCCTGGGCAGATGACCTGATGACCTTGGGGATAAACCAGCCATGCATCCGGGAGAGGACAGTTGGACAGTCTCCCGTCCTGTGCCCGTCCCTGAATTAGATCTGGCCCACAGTGCTGTTCTTGCTCTGCTGTGGCCCAGCCTCTTCCACCTCTTAAATGTCTTTTGTGAACCACGCATAGAGGTCTGGGCTACACTGGAGATTTCCAGCAGCAACCCAGCTTTAGGGAGATTATTGTAATTATGCCAGGCTGAAAAGTGCTATTGCATTTGCATTCCAGACCCTAAGCTCAGAGGGAAACTGGAAGAGGTTAATTCTGTAAGTGCTTAATAACGGAGGGACCAGGGATAAGACATGCCTCTGGCTGGGTCTGCAACCCGCTGATGGGCAGTATGCAGATGAGCTAAAGCTCCCCTGTCAGGCTATTTGCAAATGGCCCACAGAGCTCACTGCTCCAGCACCCCAAATCCCTTCAAATGGATTCTGTCATTTCCTATGGACAGGAAAGCAAACTCTCACCTTTTAAAAGTCACTCACTGTGAGACATGGCACACAGACAGTTCACTTCACATTCTGGCAGCTAGCTTGATCTCTGAACTGAGGAGCTAGGCAGAGGCCACTTACTGAACATTATGAAGTGTCTTCTTTGACCTTTGAAACATATCTTCTTTGTTAGCTTTCTGTTACTGTTATAATTGGTAAAGAGAAAAGGTTGATTTTGGCTCACAGTTTTGGAGGTTTCAGTTTATGAGTGCTTAGTTATTTTATTTCCTTTGGGCTTGTGGCAAAGAGCACAAAGCATTCATCTCACAACCAGGAACTAAAGGCATGCATGAAGAGATCAGAATCCCACAACCCCCTTCTAGGGTACACCCACTGTAACCTACAGACCTTGCCTTCCAGTGACTCCATCTACTATGTTCCAATAGTATCAAGCTGGGGACCAAGCCTTTAACACACAGGCAAACCCTGGCATCCTCATGTTTTAAACTAACTTAATGCAACACAGTTTGAGGAAGACTCATGTGTCCATGTATCCTTTTTTTTGTGCATGTGTGTGCACACTTGTAGGTGTGAGTGCAGGTGTGTGCTTGCCATAACACAAGTGTGGCTTTTGATGTTGGCCTTTACCTTCTATGTTGCATGAGACAGAGTCTCATGGTTGTTCTCTTGCTTACAGTAAGCTGGCTAGCCACGAGCTTCTGAAGATTCTCCTGTCTCTGCCTTACATCTTCCTGCAGCAGTGCTGGAGTTACAGGCATTCATTGTATGTCTCTGGCTTTTGCATGGGTCTAAGGATTTGAACTTGTGTCCTCACACTTGCACAGCGAGCACTTTTTCCAGTTAGTCAACTACCCACTTCTCCTGCATTCCTTTAAACTGGAGTTGCAGCAATGTTGTTGAAATGGCAGTTACACGCTAATTATGAATAAACACGGGCTGGATTCATGAAGCAAATAAAGGAGAGGCCTTTGGATGTCTTGGACTTGACTCACATTGTCTTTCTAAAGTCTTAAGATCCTTGGTCAAGTTTTGGGGTAAAAACCTAAGGGTGCCAAACAATGCAATGAGCTGCACTGACCTTGAGAGAGCCTGCAAGTGTGAGCCTATCTTCTCCTTCTTGAAGATGGTCAGTCAGATTCCGTACAGCTCAAACACAGCCCCACCTCCCTCGGAGACTACAAGCTTTAGTGTCTGATAAATTGCAAGGCTTTTTTTAAATTTATTTGTTTTGTTTTGTTTTTTAAAGCAAGACTATGAGTTGAGTTTTCTTTTTGGGTCATTCATATGTGAAATCTAAGGAGGTCAGCAGGAAAAGGCAGACTTGCTGGGCGGAAGGTGTCATAATGTCAGAGTATGGCTTAGTTCAACTGTACCACAAGTCTGTGATGATATGTATGTTGATAATAGCATGTAACATGCCTGGTACTTCCTGCCACAAACCTCATCCCGATTGTCTCATTAAATTTTTGCAGTCACATTTTAAGGTGGATGGTTAATCTGCACTTTTAGAGTTAAGCGCCATGCTCAGATCAGCTTGCTAGTAAATGCCTAAGCTCTGTGAGAGTCTCTTTCTGTCTGCTTATACTCTAACCACCACTATATTGCTCCGTGTCTATTTGTTTCGTTGTCTAGAATGTTAAATCAGCCTTACTCCCTTGCCTATTATACTCAGATCTTGGACTGTCATTTGAGTGATGAACTTGTTGGGAAATCATGGTGTGAATTAGTTGTGGTACATGCAATAAGCAGATCCATTATGGAGGAATGAAAACATAGGACTGACCAGTCCCATATCGGCTTATTTTCATTCTTCCCACGGGGGACACCTCTGCTACTTAGGCTTCAGTAGAACCTGTTTTTATTACTAGGCCATATTTGTATTTCTAGCCTGCCAGTGGGCTACTGGTTAATAAAAAGGAAACTGCTTCCTATTAGTGTCTTATCAAAAGCAGTGCCTGTCACCCGTCAATCCTCCTTTCAGATGTTCCTTAGAAGATGATATATATGATGAAAAAGATTTGGGAATACATGAGAATTATTTCCTGCTGCATTTATTGTTGTAAGTAAACCTTTGTGTTAAGAATCTGAATGCCGGGGCTGTGGAGATAGCTCTGTTGCAAAGGGCTTGATATGCATGAGGACCTGAGTTCAATCCTCAAGAATCCAGGTGTGACAGTGCCTGCTTCCTAGCACGGGGAAGGTGCAGACAATAGATCCCTGGGACTCCATAGACAGCCAGACTCCCCTAATGGGGGAGCTTTAAATTAGTGAGGGACCTTGTCTCCAAAAGCATGGTGAGTAGGCATTGAAGGATGACATCTGAGGCTATCCTCTGGCCTCCACAATCATGTGCACATCCACATCTGTGTACACACATGTACACAACTGTGTACACACACGTGCATGAGCACTCTGCCCCTCCCCCCATGAATCCTAAGTGCTGTGTGATTGACTACCTGATATTGAAGGGGTTCTTTTGCATCAGCCAAAACAGAGGAAGTAAACATTGTCTGGAAATATCTAGAATGTTTTCAAGTAGGTCAGAGCCTTTGAATTCTTTGTGTTTTATAGAAATCTAAACACATTTCTAACTCTTCCAGACTTAAGGTTTTGTTTTATTTTATTTATTGCTTAGATTGGACTTTGTCCCATGAGAAATCACTGAACAGATTTAATTTTGTACATTCTTTCTTTTGAGACGGCGTATTTATTGTCTGCCAAGATTATCCAAAAGAGTGAAATGAGTTTCAACCAGAGACGGAGGACCTAAAACTTTCAGGTCAGAATTGACATATAGGTGCCTTTGTCTTCCTGACATCAATATTTTCATATTGATATTTTAGAATTAAAGCCATTTTGCTTTATTGACAGTTATTATTTTCTATTGTTCTGCTATAAAAATGTTGTTTGCTTGGGACATCCTGCTCCTCTGTAAGACAGCTAAATAGACACAGCCAACCTGTGTCCAGCATCACGTTTGTCATTAGCCCAACATAACTTGGTCTAGGGCAAGAGAGCAAGCCCGAGGGATCCTTACAGACGGAGAAGGAGCCACTGACTTGTAAGCAGCTCCGACTGAAGGAGAGAAGATAGGGGAGGCGATGCTGGCTGCATTCTGGCCTTACCTCTTTGATATCTTTGGCTAGTACTCACAAAATCTCTCACGATATCAGTTTCCTTCACCATAAAATGGATATATGGACTTTGAAGATCTCTAAGTACCAGTCAAGTCTGAGAGTTTGGGGTTTATGTGAGGCTACATCAGGCCCTTTCTGATGTCACCTCCATGAAGGATCTCGGCGGCCCCTGAGAACTGTTTGTCTGAGTCTCCAAATTTAAGGGGTTAGCTCTTTTCTTAAATACAGAAATGGCCAGAAATGTCATGCCAGTGGTCTTTCTGGGTTCTCCACATGTTTTGTTGAAGAAGAGTTTGGATTCTCTACTATTTTTTTTTTGTGTGTGTGTATGTGTTAAGATATACACAAGCTTTGGAAGAGAGAGAGAGAGAGAGAGAGAGAGAGAGAGAGAGAGAGAGAGAGAGAGAGAGAGCAGGTATCATGAATAGAGTGTCAGTTGCCAACTTTGGTGGCGTTAGGGGTAGGAGGGTGTCTTTAGTAGCCTCAGTTCCTCTATACATGCATTTAAGTTTATAAGGGAACGTGGGTCAAGAATTGGACAAGCTATAACAATTTATATGGTGTTTTTAGAAGAAAACCAAACATGAAAAGTCAGAGAAAACGTCGCCAGGACAGGTTTGCAATGACTTGGGAAGCAAAGTATGGTTTTCAAACTGACCTGTGCCTATGTGGTTACTTACAGTTATGCTGGGGAACTGTGATTAGCTTTCCATAGTTTGAGGCTGGCAGGACTATGGGTTTCCCCTTATAAAACCTTATTTGTAGATTTATAATGAAGGAAGTGAGAATTAAATTATAATAAGTTAATACAGGTAAACTCATGTATTCACCATCTCACAGAAAATGTTACTGTTTGCTTTGTAAAGTCTGTGAGGCACCATACCCTACCCTTCTAGGCATTTCCATAGTAGTTTGCATTAAAAGTTACACTACTGGTGGCTTTGCAGATAAAGGCACTTGCTGACCAAGCACCTGAGTTGGTTCTTAGACTCACTGTGTCATTCTTGAGTTGGGCTAAGTCAGTCAGTTCCATGTAGCCTGCCCATTAATAGCATGTATTGTTTGTAATTTTATTTTCAACAAAATGAGTGACTATACCAGGAAAGAATCCTAAGATAGAAAAATAAGCACCAGAAAAAGTCCTATAACTTACTCAATTGAATGATATAAACTTTTAAGTATATGTCATTGGCATGTTCAAGGTGGTACATGGAAGAATTTCACCAGAAATTTGGCATCTATTTTTCTTTTACGACAGCACCCCCCAACAAATTGACAATTTTGAAACTTAAAAAACTGAAATATTGGTTAATGGGAGCTCACTAGATAGTCTCCATAACATATTAAATTTAGTATTATAACATAAAATCAGTGAAATGGAATATGGACCAGTAGAATATATCCATGTGAATGCAAAGAGCAAAATGATGAAAATTTAGCAAAAAGCGTAAAAGACATATGGAACATACTCATTCAACGTGTAACCAAAATCTGAGAAAAAGGAGAGAATGGCATAGAAGCAATATTATCAAAAAAAAAAAAACGGTAAAAACAAAACAAAACATCAGAACATTTAGGAAGTCCTGCCTGTCAAAGCCAGGATCTAAACACAGAAGACTACAGCAGGCTTGACTAGTAAGATTTCTGAAGCTAAAAGCCAAAGAAATAACCAAAACAACAACAACAACAGCAATAACAACACCAACAACATTGTTGTCAAGGAAACAGTACAATGAATCATTTACATCTTAGAGCAGAAATGATGGGCTCTAAGAGACAAGGGGATGTCATTTGCATGTGCTTAAAAGAATGACAACTGGAGATACAAATATGACAAAAGTCTTTGTCAATGTTCAAAGTGAAATCAGGACATTTGTAACCAACAATTTCAGGAGTACACTGATATTAGAGCAACCCTAAATGCAGTATTAAAGAAATGTATACAGGAGGCAAAAGCCATCTCACACATTCAGAAAGAATTCAGTGGCAGAAAGGGTGAGTGTTGGGCTGAGATACATTGGAAATAAAATGTGTGTTGATGGCTGTTTAGATGGATGGATGGATAGACAACAGAACTAACAGAAAACACATCCACATCACAGCTCCTGCACACCTATGACTCAGGGAACATCCCAGAAGATGGGGCAGAAAGATTGTAAGAATTGGAACACCAGGAAGTCTACAGTGAAGTAGTCTCTCCTACAAAGGGCTGTATAAGCAAGACTGGAACAATGCCAACATCGCTGGGCATATTAACAGGGAATGAGGAAAATTTGCAGAGTCCCACTCCAGACAAAGAACTACAGGCACCTAATGACTGCTGGAAGAGGGAGAATCACCCTTTCCAGGGATCAGCCCCTTTATTGGCTGTCCAATAGAAACCAATTCATAGAAACAACAAAACAGACTCAGCACTTTGTATTTATATATTTGTGCATACATATGGGTATAACAATAATAATCAATACAAGGGGCTATCAACTTAAGAGTGGGGGATGGGAGGGGCTTGAGGGGAGCAGCTCTGAAGGGCTGGAGGGATGAAACGGAGGAGGGGGAAGAGTGATAAAATTCTACTTAAGTTTAAAACATTCTAAGAAATTTAAACGAGGTTTATGGACATTTGCTGTTGAATTTTTCCTCACATTACTGTTGTAAACTTACAGAATAAAATATTGAGAAAATATACTGGCCAGTGGAAATAAATTTTGGTCACATAAAACAACAAACACAGGGGCTCTTGGATGTCTCTGCAACATTTAGATGTAGGTCCAAAGTCATATAAAAAGAAGGGAATTAAATGGAATTAAAGTATTATAAAATCATAGCAATGTCTAAAGTTGTAATTCTGCTAGACTGCAGTAATTCTGGGACACATAATGCGAACTATAGAGTAATGAGAAATAATACATGTGGAAGGTGAAATAAAATGGAAAATACTTTATTAATCTAAAAGCTGCAAAGATGGGAAAAGAGAAAATAAAATAGGTAGACTATCTAAAAACAATTCCAAAATGGTAGGCATAAACCCAAATACATTAGGAACTTAACTGAATGGAAAGCAGCTAAATACCACAATTACAATACAATTTTCTGCTTATACTTTAAAATAAAATCTAATTGTATACTCTTCATAAATGGTGCTGTTTAAGGTGTAGAACACAAGAGAAGTTGAGAATAAGAAACAGAAAAAAAATACTCTGTAAATATCCAATAAAATAAGCTCTATAGCTCTATTAATGAAAAAAATCACTGCAAGGCAAGATAAGAACCATTATTAAAGATTAATAAGAGCATTTTAAGAATAAAAGGGTCAGTAAACAGGAATGTATAACAAGTCCACATTTGTATACAACTAGTAACATGACTCAAGCCTGAACACCATGTTAGTTCATTTTGTGCCAGCCATCAGAGACTGCCTGGGACTGGGTAATTTATATGGAACAGAGATGTCTTTCTTACTGGAAAGTGGCTAAGTCCAAGGTCAGGTGGCCTACATGTGATGGCTATTCTTGGTTGTCAACTTGACTACACCTGGAACTGACTAAAACCCAAGTGGCTGGGTACACCTGTGAGGGATTATTCTTAATTAAATCATTTGAAGTGGGAAGAGCCACCCTAATCCAGATCCTTTGAGGTGGGAAGAGCCACCTTTAATCTGGACCACACCTTCTGCTAACAAAGGACAAGGAAAAATTATATATATATAATATTGAATATATTTATATTCATTCTATCACTTCCGTTCCTCTGGAGAACTCTGATTACTCTACCACGCCAGGATCTTCTTGCCATAATGTGGCAGAAGTCAGCAAAGCAAGATAATGCCCTTGAGGCAGACAAACTCATCCTTTAAAGGCAGGTGCCTCATGACCTCCGCTCTTGCAGGACCCGCCTCTCTGTTGTTGCTTTGGAAATTATGTTTCTAACATGTGTACTTAAGGGGCCACATTCAAGCCATAACAAACACTGTTAGTTTTCACCAGGATGATATTTAGACCACAGCTTCTTAAATGGGGTTCAGCTGCATAATGGGCTCAACAACTAAATGTGGGGGTTGCAAAAACAAAAGATATCTGAGTGTGCAATGATATAAAAATTAATTCAAAATCAAGCATATAAAGAATCTGGGGTATTTCTGACCACTCTTGACCGTATTTCATTTGCATAACTTCCCCACAGCATTGGCCTTAACATGGTGCATACATTTCACTCTGTGCACACCTGGTATACAGAGCCAGAGCTCATGTCTGGAAATGCTGAGTGTGGTGCATGAGGGGGCCGAGACAGGCAGATTTCTGGGCTTGCTGGCCAAACATCCTAGCTTAGTTAGCGAGTCCCCAGTTCCCTGCAGAAAGTGTCTCAGAGAACAAGGTGGGGGGTACTTGATGAAAGATACCCCAGCTTGACCTCTGGCTTCCATGGTGCTAGCACACACGTGTGCACACATGCATGCACTCACACAACAACAACAACAACAACAACAACAACAATAATAATGTGCTGTTTGAGTTGCTGACTTGAGTTTTATTAAAAACAATCATTAAAGGAATTCTGCCCTGGAATTAGGACAGACGTTCCAGCAATTTCTGAAATGTCACTAAATATACTTCTGTCATTCTGTATTACACATTTATGTGAGGTGGTGTCCTTATCATTGACAACTATAAAATCAAAGCATTTATGAACTCCTAAAAACATTCAGTATGCTCTACACCCTACAGTATCAACTAGTATCCCCAAATAAACAAACTCAACCTTAACAACCATCCTGGTAGTACGTAAATTTGATTTTTCTTACATAAATTGTAAACTTCTACCAAATAATTGCTTTAAAATAAATTTTGTTGTGACTTATTGACAGACAATGTTTGATTGTAGCCGTATCTTACACTCCTGGGGTTACATAACAGTTTCTTTGGTGGAAAGGAACCAAGAGTGGGAGAGTTTTAGAGACCTGGTGTTGAGCGATTTACTCAGTTATGACTTAGTGTAGTTCTTTCTAAGAACATTGAGACATTTATTGAAACTGACCATATGCTGGCTCTTCAAGCAAGTGTCAACAAATGTCAAAGGGCTAATTGCATTTGAGAGAATCCTTTCTGACCACAAAGAAATTTAGGAGTCAGTGTTCCCCTGGTTTAAAGACAACATCCCACTAGATCCCAATAGATAATATTTTGAAATTGGGGGAACTTGATAATTTGACACACAAGGGCTAACTCACCAATCATGCCTGGTTTATGCACTTGATCAAGGCACCTCTCATGTTAACTAACTACTCCTCTAGTGTGAATTAACACCTAGTCCATGGCCATACATTGTGTATGTGTAAGGACCGAGTTTTCAGTTGCCAATGGTGGAACAAGAATGAAGGTAATTACAATAATGTGTTGTTTCAGGTGTGATTTTCAACTGCTAAATAAAAAGCAGGACTTAGGTGAAAGCTATTTTTAAAAGGGTCATTCTGTCATATTATTCACATCTCAAAAAATAATGTGACTGCATATGTAATTTGCAGAAATTTCAACATTCCCAAACCATTATTACCCATAAACCGTATCTCTTCATTTCCAAGTAGATCTCTTTCCTTGATGGAAGTCTCCCTGGGCACACAGATAGGGAGGGGGTAGGAGCTTGTCTGCCACACTTTATATTCTAATAAATGCTTTTTTTTTTTTTTTACCAAGTTTGAGTTAACATACAAAGTGGTAGGATTCATTGTGATGTTTTCATATATGTGCGTGTGCATGCTATACTTTGCTCATGCTCATCTTTTTACCCACTCCCCTCTCTCATCTTTCCTCCCCCTGCTAGTCCCCATTCTGGTTTTATGTCATATTTATGAATATATATGCATATTTAAATTTAGATTCCTCCTGACGACACATATAATAATTTGCCTTTCTTACTCCATTTCTCATTCTTGTTCCCCCTTCACTGCTTTGAGACACCTCCTTCCTCTATGTGTGTATCACATACATGTGATGTAAAAGAACACACAGATACGTATGTAATATATGCATTATATATTCTTCATGTGAAAGAAAACCTGCAATGCTTATTTTCTGAGTTTGACTTCTTTTGCTTAGCATGATGATTAAATTCTAGTATGTTCAAGCAAGTTTACTTCAGCGCTATCAGAGACCCTGAAAATGGAATCAGAGACCTCTCGGTAACCTGAATGATGGGGTTAGCCCTTGTTGTCAAAGTTATTAGCTCCCCATGCTTAATTAGAAGCTAGTGGAATATTATCATTTAGTCTACTAGTAGAAAGCTTCCTTGAAAAGCGCAGAGTTAAGGAATAATATGTTGAACAAAATAGTTAGTGGACCAGACCAGAGTCTGCTTACTCACAGCAAAGCTGGACAAAACAAGAGACAGGAGAAAAACCAACCTAAACACTCATGTGCGTGTGCGTGTGCGTGTGCGTGTGCGTGTGCGTGTGTATGTGCGTGTGCGTGCGTGCGTGCACTGGGACAATTGCTCTGAGTTATTTGTGATGGGACTTGGTCCTGTATATTGAGCTTTCTTTTTGCAAAGATGGTTTAAATCTCCATGGACTTTCAGGTTTTCTTCCTTACAATAATACAGTCATTAATATTTCACTTTCTTTTAGCCTGGGACTTTCAATAATTTACTAGCTGCCTTTATAAGCTGCCTCTGAGAAAGGCTAGTCTCAACCCACTGCCTCCTGGTTCCCTTTTTCCATGGTGCAAAATCTGAAATGGTCTGGGGAGAAGAGAGCGAGTCTGCTCTCCACTCCCTTCTCTCAGTTACCTTCCAATGTTACTGACTGGTGTTCCTCATTTTGTGTCCCGTAGTAAAGGATGTGAAGGACTGATGAAGCATGCATGCCAAGTTGCACTTGTGTGGGTTGGAAGGGAAGTAGCTTGTTAGCAGGTGTCCTTTAAGAAAACCAGACTTAATTGCAGTCATGAGAATACAGGTTGCCCAAAAGAGCTTTGAATGCTTCTTGTACCAGTTGTAATTTCAAATCTCTTTTATTTTAATGTCATCAATGGTTTATGTTACTCTTGCTAAAAAAGATGTGTGGAGGATCCAAGCTGGGGGATGATTCTCAGTGTCCCCAGAAGTGACCCGTAGTGAAACTGCAAGAGCACTAGAGTAATGTCGGTGTGTGCATATGTGTACACATGTGATGGGCTCTTCTTCAGAGAGAATCACACTATACAAATATCGCCAGGGTTGATCCAAACCCTCTTGAGTATGGAGAGGTTAAATATGAAGGCCCAGATATACTTTATGACTTAGTGAAGGCAACAGGTGAGCTAAAACAGGGCCTCTTACATTGCTCCATTCATGACATTTTGCCCAACACCGTCTTACATAACCCCTAACATACAGATATATAAAACAGGTAAGCAAACCATATGCATACTGTACAATAATTCATAAATATTTTTAAATATTTGATACACATTATAGATAACCTTTACTAAATTGAAAAAAATTTACACACCAATGAGATGAGTGCACTTATTTATTTTTTCATCAAAGGTTAAATCTTGACTGAGTATTTGATGCTGCAAGATACAGAGTCAGTGCTTTTCAGGTTGGTTGATGCTTTGATTTTATAATCATCAACCCTGTGAACAATGTTTTATATAAATGCACAGTACAGAATGGCAGAGGTGCATTTAGGATGACTTCAAAGGTTGTTGGACATTCTGTCCTAATTCCATGCCAAAATTCAGCCAGCATTTTTAAACCTTATATTCTAACACAGTCCAACCTGAAGACATGAAACCACGATTTCACACATACCCTGTGGAGTATAGGAATATAGGAAAGCACCCTTGGTTTCCTGTAACTCAACTTATGTTCCCAGAAGAGCAGAGGACTCATCTGTATAGGAAGGAAGGTCATTCCTAACGTGATGCCTCGGCCCTGAACTGAACTTGAGACTTACTGGCATGAATGACACGGCACACGTACCATGAAGCAAGCATGCTATGAGCTCAGAACCAAGGCTGCAGTGCAGTCACCTGGTGTAACACACTGAGCATGACGAGACACCTTGGATTCATTACTCGTATGATATCTCAAGTTAAGTTTTAGTCATTTCATGTTCAGAAATGCTTTACGGTTGCTAAATTGTCCCACACTCAGTTGCAATGCAGAAGTGACCCAGCTTAAGCATCACTACTTCAGATACAGCTTGTGTTACTGTATTCTATGGGCAGAAAAGTATGTATTATTATCTGATTTGATTTTCCCAAGTCAGATAAATTTGGTTAAATTCCTAGTGGGACAATCCCTAACTCATAAATAGAAATGCGTGTATGAAGCCAAACAGTCTCCACTTCCGGATTTTCTGTTTTCACTTAGGAATAACACAAGGGGTCAGGAAGCAAAGCAGCAATGCTACTTTTGAAATCCCATTCTTATTGGATACAGCTTATCAGCATACAGGGCATTCAGATTTGCCTTGTCTGGGCAGGGGCGGTACAACTGAACCCAGGACTTGTTTTGTTTGCTTGTGGTCTCTAGTTGGTAGATCTGTGGCTGGCAGGAGCTAAAGCCTTAGAGATACAAAGTTGCAACGTAAATGAGCAGGAAGATGCAAGGTTGCTTTTTAACGTGGAGAATGTGTCTTTTTGGATTTGGCTAAGGCATGGAGGAGGCAGAGTCATTGCTTCCCTACGTATGTTTTCCTTCTCCTCTACCCTGTACACTCCAGATGCTTTCCTTGGAGGCTGGTGACAAGGCTCAGTGGGTAAAGATGCCTACTGCCAAAACTGAGGAACTGTGTTTGATTCCCTGGACCTACATAGTGGAAGAAAAGAACTATCTCTTGCAAGCTGTTCTCTAACCACCACATACAATCCTTTGTAAGCACACCCATAGGCACGCACGCACGCACGCACGCACGCACACACACACACACACACACCCCTTATATGTGAGGCTGAGTAGTTCTTGCTATCAACTGAAATACAGATAGATCCAACTTTTGCTAGGAACATCAGGAGTTTCCAGTGACCTAGACATCCATTCCAGAGTATGTGGAGCAGGCAAAAGATATTCCTTTCAGTTTGTAGTCTTATGGATGAAAGTTGCTGGGCTTCCCTTTGGAGAACTACACAAGAAGAGCATCTGCTAGGACACTGACCTCATTCCTGTGAGCCTGATTGTCTGGGCTGTGGGAATGACACCTGTCCCATTGTGCAGCATTAAGAGTTCTACTTTGGTTGGAAGCAGTCAATTTGATCATTTAGCCCATATCCCGATCCCAAGGTTGCTTTGCAGGACTGAGTTCTTCACTACACATTCCAAGTTTCCCCAGTTAAAAAATTATACAGCACTCTTGCAAAGTGCAAAACTGGAGACACTGTATAACCCAAGTGATAGGCTAAAAACTGGGTTTGTTTTAAGTAACATATGAGTAGCACCTGGTGTAATACGCATTACCATGCTCAGTGCCTAGGGCAAACTGGCAAGCACTGCTTCAATTCTTGCCAAAAAGTTGTCAAATCCTAACATAGAGTTCCTTCCAAACTCTCAGAAGAAAGTCCAAGACACGGCACCTCTTGTAGTCCTCAGACTGTACTGGAGCAAGGGCTGGATCCCAGCCAGTGTAAAACACAACCTCTGAATTAGAAGAGGAATTCTGTAGTGCCGGGCAGGGGCGTCAGATGTCAAGATGCTGAATACAAATGTGATGAATTGTGTGCCATGCCACAGTTAAGAGTCAGAGTGAGGATAAAGGTGAAATTTTACTTCCTTCAGGAGGTCTGTTTCCTAGTAAATGAACAGCATGCTAGAGTTGTATAAAATGTTGCCCCCTCCTTGACAAGCAAAGAGGCATCATTCTATCTAGCCTAGGATTCAGTAAACCAAATGTCAGGGACCAGAAAGGCAGGCAGGCCATGCAACACAGTTTGTAGATCTTCACAGGGGATGCATAGATTAGTCCCAAAGAGGCAGGATGCTGCGGAGGAATAGTTATAACACAGTCGAGACATTACGAGGCACCGTGATGCTTCAGGCACTGTCAAATGCTCTTCTAGGCATCCTGACAACTTTATGAGATTGGTACCACCATTTTCCCCTTTCAGAGACAAAGATAGATACTATAGTTTAAATGAGACACTCTGGAGTGATTACGTCTGGTGCAATGTTTGGGACCCTGGGAACTAGACTAAGTCTTGGCTTTGCCACTTATGTGACCTGGAGGAAAGCTCTTAATATATTTTCATCCCTGTTTACTTATTTTTACAAAAAGAAAAACAGTGCTATATACATCATAAAGCTGAAATTCAGATGAACTAAATGGTTCTATGTGCAGCCCCTGGAGCCGGGCCTACATATCGTAAAAACTATTTATGTTCTTGTGGTAGTTATTTGTTTTCGGTCAAGTATGAGCTTTGAACCTAGCTTAGCTTGATGGTGGGGAGGGAGTTCTTTGTTTTCTGTTGTCTGATATCCTAGAAGCAATGGGGTTAAATTTCTTTATGTTCTTTGCTTACACATATAAGGAGATCAGATGCCTGCTTTAGCATGGTGTCATGAGAGCACAGGTATCCCGGAAATAGGTTTGATCCACAGATCACCTTTTAAGTGGAGGATACTTGCCATTCAGGCTAGTAGTGAGAATTCACACAAAAACGAGTCTGTGTGACCCGAAGCATAAACAATTGCATTTTTGCTAAGACTGGCCACATATTTAGAGACATTTGGCAGTTAGAAGTGATTCTAGTCCATTATCAACACACAGACGGAGGATTGTTGAGCCTTTTGCTAAATCTGGCTCCGAGATGCTTCTGTCTTTTGATCCAGGCAATTGCTTCATCATGCACCCGTGCTGTTCTGATATTTTGGTACTGAGCACACTGCTGTACAGTCACAGGACACCAGCTGCACAGCTATATCATCCTCTGGGAAGTTGGCCGTGAACCATATAAAGTTACCATATAAACCAACCAGGACAACATGCACTTTAGAGGCATCAAACACCAGACCTATCATATAGGTGGACAGACAAGACTCTGTCTTTCTGATGAGAGAGAAGCTCTGTCTACTGTTTTATGACCACATTCTCAGAATAGTCAGTTTAGCATGGTTTTATCAAGTCTTCCAACTGGAGATTTAAAATTGATGATAGCTATAAATAGATATTAACCAGATGTGAAGAGGATGTCTCAAATAAGGATTAAAGAACATCAGTGAGTTCCAGTTCCCTATTGCCTTGAGATATCACCATGGGAAACTATTGATATTAATGGAAAGAAATGCTTATAGACTCTTTTTTTTTATTAATTACATGTATAGCTTCTAGCTTGTCTTTTGGAAATACCATCTAGATGTTCATGCATCAGGTTTTCTCATGTACACATCTAACATACAGGCTCCATATATATTTGTCCATACAGAATAGGAATGAAACTCTCAGAGTTATTTGAAGGGCCAGAGTCTGGAGACTCCCTGTGTGTCATCAAGCCACCCTGCATACTGAGTGAGTTTCTAAGATATTAACATGTCCCAAATTTAGCATTTATGTTCTTGAAAGCACTTCCTTTCCCCATAGAGATCTAACTAAATATTAGAAGTTTTGACCTTTTAGGTTTTTTTTTTTTAAAGAAGTGTTTGATGTCCTGATTATTTTCAACAAAAGAAGTCTGTTCTCAAATGTGCTGTAGAGAGAGAATTCCTCAGTTCTTTTGAGAGATGAAAACCCTCTCTTAAGCCTGCCAGAGTGGAGATCAAGGGCATCCTAGCCTGCCTCTGAAGGATGATCACTGTCCATGAAAGGAAACTGGGTGGTGGTGGGGACATTGAAAACCAATGACTTTGCTCTAGAACTTGACATTTCATTCAGGTCTGTCTGCAGGGGGACCGTCTTGCCTTGTGACTGTTTGAATATGTGTCTCTTGTGAGGATCTTTTGGCTCTTCCAAGGCCAATCAGGCTGTCTTATGGGATTTGATATCATATGACCCATTTTTTTTTCTGCCAGGCCTGTCCCTCTGTGTGACCCCAGCTCTCCTGCTAGACTTGTCTAGACCTCTGTGGGCAGCATCACCCAAGGCTGTCTGTAGAAGGTTGTATTCTGTGCTCAGGGGCCAAGGCTGGGCCTTGCCAAGGAGAAGAGACCCACTCTGCTCTAGTCATATTCTCAGATCCCTAGGGGCCACTTGACAAACATCACCTCCCCAGATCTCAGAAAGCTTGCAAGTAGATGAAGCAAGGGCAGGGACAGGAAGTCAGGGCTGCAGCCAGAGGAGAGGGCAGGGCCTGGGCTGTGTTTGAATGGGGGTAGTTTTATGCCCATCCATGCTCCTTCCATCTCTAGGCACAGACGGCTCCATTCTGGGCCTTCTTCCCCTCATTTTCTTCCCTTTCCCCTTTCAGGTAAACCTGTAGTGGTATTCAGGCCTGGAGCCATTTCATAATGAGGCTTAGAAAATGGGGCACAAAGACTATGATAGAAACTGTCAAATTTAAAGTGAACAAACTCTTGATTTCCTTCTGAAAGATAAACTACACAATGACTGAACCTTGGATGGTAATTATTTCACAACAGCACACAATGTTGAGGAAGGAAAAAAGGAAGGAAGGAAGGAAGGAAGGAAGGAAGGAGGGAAGGAAGGAAGGAAGGAAGGAAGGAAGGAAGGAAGGAAGGGATGCAAGCCTGCAGTAAGCATCTGTAAAGCCTGCCAACTGCACATGGTGACTGGGGTATAGTTTCCTCATTAGTCCACTTCAGATCTGTATTAATGGACAACAGAAGTTTTGAAAATGTGAAGAAATTACATATATGATATTATGTACATCTGCCAATATCCTAAAGACATCTCTGATGTCTTTACAGACTACACATGATTCATTTTGGTTGATGTTTTTAAATGATTAAGGCTTTCTATACTCTTAGTACTTCCAACAGGGAAATTGTATAAGTATTTTAGATAAGATTATTTTAGAGGCTTTTCATCATTTATGACTATTTGGTAACTGTTAGGCCCTCTTCCTTGTGTATGAATACATATATTCTACATAAAATGTGCCCTAGAGTTCCAGAAGCCAGTGTGCTCCTTTTAGCCATTACTCAGAATATCACCTTATACAGAGGAACAAGGAAACCCGTCCTGTCCTTGTCAATGGTTCTGCCTTGCTCATACATATTACCGTGTGCTGGAGATAGAGGGGATGAGAGATCAGAAGATTTCAGTCGAAGGATTTGCTCCATTTGTCTGAAAGCTGTTTCTTCTAAGGCTACCCATCTTAGATCCTCCTGATAACCCCGTGAACTAATAATTTGTCTCAGCTCCTCCAGGAAATGGTCCTCAATTCCACCATCATCAGTAGTTCCCACTCTGTCCAGTGAACTAGAAGCTAGCCCGAGAGGCACCTCTTCTTTAATCCATATTATGATTTTATCTTTATATGTGCATTGATCCATTTTTTCAAAATTAGCATATGGCCTTAAGAACCATGTTGTTTTTCCTACCTTTCTGGTGTCTTCTGTGGACAATGAGATCCCCCAAGGATGTCACAGGTGGAGGTGGCTATGAGGCCACCCAAACCAATGCTGTAAAACAACAAAAACAATAGTGCTCATTTCAAATAAAATCTTACAAGATTTTCAACATAAAAATAAATAAGAGTAACTCTCCTTTTAAAGAAAGGGGACCATGTGGGCAGGAGGAACGAACCCTGAATCTCTTCCACCTCTGGAAGGCCCCAGGGTTCTGTGGCCTCTGATTTCCACTAGATGAGAGAGACACATGGAGATAAAAACAGTGGTCCAACATTTTGATGAAGGAGGAAGAATCCATTTCCATGGCTTTGACACTTTGATATCACCAGAAGTATGTGTGTGGGGACTGGAAATTGCTGGTAATGAGTCTTGAACAGAGCAGGCCACCTGGGATGTGGCAGGTGGAGCCCTCAGGAAGCCAATACACAAATGGAGTTGTGTGTGTGTCTGTGTGAGAGAGATCGTGCATGAGGTGGGGGTGACTGTTGGAGATGAGCACTCAGGATGATTGAACAGAGGGAAAGTCAGGCTGCCAAGCAGGCTCTGCTAAGCTTGTTCAACCCTACAGGGACTCTCCTGAGCTTGCATGGCCCAGTGCAGTGTCTGTACTGGATTACCTGATGACCCTTCTACTGTCATCACCATTGGTCACTGGGCAAGGACGCTCGAGGGTGCCAGTTCTCCACAGCTTTCTGTAGCTTTCCTCAGCTGAGGCAAATCTTGAAAGGGCTCAGAGAGGGAGGCTGACTGTCCAACAATAGGGCAACAAGTTAAAGAAAGACCCCCTTAAAGAAAGACCAAGAAGGTACACTGCTACACCCACAAGAGAGTAGAGAGTGCTGGTGGACACTCCATCCTTCTAGAGATGGGATGTAGAGATTTCCAGTGCTACTGAGGCGTTGCTTACTCATTGTTTTGACAAGTAGAACAATGTGCTTCCAGATGGAATTCTATCAGAATCGTCCAATTCCTTCCATTTCACCAAGCTTAATGGCCAATTTCATATTTAAGGTCTAAATTTGGTCCAGTAGACAATGTGGCAGATTGTGTGAGGAAAACTGGGCTCCATATCCTGTCACTTACTGGAGGACCATGAACAAGCACTTTGACTCTCCTGGACCACAGCCCATCTGTTGTACCCAGGAGGACTTGGTACCAATGGAACCCTTTAGAAACTATAAAATAGCGCATGAAATCTCTCTCTTTTCACCACTCCATATAGTCATTCACTCAGTTATTATATTAGTGTGTTTCCTAACTTTTAATGGGTGAGTCCTCCCATCTCATTAAACCAAGAAAACGGGAGATTTTGTTTTCTGCTAATGATTTTGGCAGACATTTTCCAAAGACTTATTCAGAGTCCCCTTTACTTCAGGCAGAGTTACACCATTGCTTCGTCATCGTAGGTCCTTGGGCTGCCATATACCAGTCCATCAAAAGGCCTTTTGGCAGTTCTGTATTTTCTGCCAACTTCACCTCGTTCTAGTAATTTTCTTGTTTTTTATTTTATTAACCTCTTGCAAAGATGAACTTTTTGCAACTTTTACACCTCATTTTCCACTAAGTCATAACCCTCCCAAATCCCAGACATTCTGATTTACTCAAAACGTTTTCTTTACCGTGAAAGGTATCATGTGTGCAAAGTAATACATGAAATGTTGCTAGATACTCAATTTAAAAACTCATAACAGCCGGGCGTTGGTGGTGCACACCTTTAGTCCCAGCACTCGGGAGGCAGAGACAGGCGCATCTCTGTGAGTTCAAGACCAGCCTGGTCTACAAGAGCTAGTTCCAGGACAGCCTCCAAAGCCACAGAGAAACCCTGTCTCGAAAAAACAAAACAAAACAAAGACTCATTACAGAGCCACTCCTCCACATGCCAACTGCTCAAGTGAAGATATGATCTTACGTTGCACCATCCAAATTAATGTTCAGGGTCTACTGTATCTAGAATTAGAATTTGGGACATGTATTGATAATTGACAAATCATCTGTTCTACATAAATAGTTCACCATCATTGACTAGGCATGAAATCTATCGGCCTGAAAGTAACTGCAGTGCAGAAAGTCATTCACAATGAGAGATACAAACAGGAAGAGATTAAAACAGTTACCTCTGGGATGGTTGGGAAGGTGCCAGAGAATGTGACTTAAACTCAGTGATTTGCTGGGGGGGGGGGCAAGAGCATTCCAGTCAGTTTAGTTAGTTTTCATTACTGTAACAAATGCCTGAAATCAGTTAACTTAAAAAGAGGAAGTGTTTGAGTTGGCTCCTCGCTGTGGGAGGTGGTGGGCTGTGACCAGGTGGCTCCATGGCCTATGGCATTAGAATATATCATGGTTGGACAGCATGACGGAAGAGGCCAGTGCACCTCGTGAGTCTCACAATCCCTCTTGAGGGTATACCCTCAATACCAAAACCTCCTCCTATGGCATTAGAATATATCATGGTGGGACAGCATGACGGAAGAGGCCAGTGCACCTCGTGAGTCTCACAATTCCTCTTGAGGGTACACCCTCAAGACCAAAACCTCCTCCTGGATCCCACCTGAAGCTTCTACCACCTCCCAATAGAACCAAGCCAGGAGCCAAGCCCTGAAGGCATGTGCCTTGGAGGACACTCACAGTCCACACTATAGCACAGAAGGGACAGGCTGTCTCTCATGGTCCACCCGTCAAGTCAGTGCTTCAGTCACTCCATCTGCGCCCTTGCTGTTCTTCTCCCGGCCCTCTCCCCCTGCTCTTTCCCCTTCCTGCTCAGGCTTGGTGCCTGCACCTTTCTAAATGTCCGTATTGCCATCGAAGCCTCTTAGATGCCCTCCCCATTTCGTGTTTCATTTATCCGTTCACCGATCAGTGACTCTAGCCTGACCACTCTCGGAGCTTGTTAAAGTGCAGCTTATAGTCTCTCAAAGCTATTCAGAATTTGGGGGAGAGGGTCCAGGGATTCAGAGTCCTAATATATTGCCACGAGGGGCCCCTAAGGCCGGTACTATGTGGACGCATGGAAACACAGGAAGGGAGTATCTTGTAATGTAAGGGACAGTTACAAAGATCCCTGAGAAACTTAGCTTCCATGATCCCTATGCTGGACCACCACGACATTCCTCTAACTCCCCCTCCCCCCACCCCAGTCCAGCCTCTCTCCCTACAGCACTCCTGACTGAGGTACCCCTACCCTGTCTCAAGTACCTGGTTAGGACCATTCTTTCCTGTGGGCCATGGGCCTTGCCGGGGTGTGTGGCATACCCTGAGTAGCCACGCCCACTCAGTGAAGAGCAGCATGTAAAGCTGAGCATCTCACTGTAACCTTTGCTTGGCCTCTGTGCCTTCTTTTGAAAACTATTTCTGGGGAGTGCCCTCCCCCCCCCCCGCCCCACCAACCCAGCTGGGAAAGCACAGTCCAAGACAGTGTCTGAGGCAGGGGGTTGTTCTCCCCTGTATGCACTTCTGTTACCACCATCATCTGAACAGTTTTAAGACAGGTACACTGTGAGCCTTAGACACCTCTGCTCAGCTAATGAAATCTGTGCCTGTAGCTCTTCCTCCCCTAGGGACCTACATCTCTGTGTCTACAAATGTTCTCTCAAGGAGTGTCACACACATGCATAGAACCTTGGTCCTGTAGTCTTTGTCTGCACATGCATGACTCAACATGTACTCAATATGTAATTGAAGATTTTTAAAGACTTGGTTTTGATGGTCTGTTTTTCAGCTGCCACGATCAGAAAATTCCTGATCTACATGGGTTAATGAGAGTTGCAAGTGTTTTTCTTCTGGTCTTTCAGTAAGGCTCCTCTCTCTCTCTCTCTCTCTCTCTCTCTCTCTCTCTCTCTCTCTCTCTCTCTTTCTCTCTCTCTCTCCCTCCCTCCCTCCCCCTCCCTTCCCTTTCTCCCTCCTCCTCCTCCTCTCTCCTGTCTCTCTTCTCCCCCCCCATTCTCCCTCAGCCCCTCCCTGCCCGCCAGCCTGCCTGCTTGCCTGCCTGCCTCTGCCCCTCCCTTGCTGGCTCTCTGAGATAGCAGCAGACAGAGAGGCTGGTGTAGCTCTGGGAAAAGAGTGAGCTTGCTTGCAGGGACTGGCAGCATTTCAGCCAGCTCCTCTTGCATCCCATCCATGCAGCGTTCTGGGAGGGCAATGCAATGTTGGAGCAGGGACTGACCTGCACCAGGAAGGTGGCTGGGAGCTCAGAGAGGCCAGGATCTTGGCTTAGCCACAGGCTGGAATCACAGGAATGCTGCAGCAAGGGCTGCTGCCAAAGTTCCCAGACCCCCATGGATTTTAGAATTTCCCAGCCTCTTCTTCACCTCTGCACACTCTTCCTTCCTCCTGAGATGGCCCCAGATCTGCAGGAGACACTTGAGAGAAGCTATTTATTAGCAGATGTGGAGAGATGGATCCGGCGCTTGGTTCTTTAGCCACGCTTTATCAGTGATGATGGACTGGAGAGCAGTGTGAGTAACGCAGTTATGTGTGTTCCTCTAGTTACACGCTCTGTCTGCTGTGCTTTTTGTTTTGTTTTTAATGCTTTCTCAGTGAATTTTCCTTTGAGAAGAGTGAAACGCAAATGTGTAAAAGTATGGCTAAGAAGTTAGGAGGTCCAGTTCACCTGCGTTTCCTCCTTATGTAATTGACATTCTGAATGCATACAGCCCTATTGCAGACACACAAACTGTTGGCACAGAGTCTGCAAACGTTCTCCCAAGGATAAGAATAAAATGGGAAGTAAGTGAATCAGGACTTTTATCTGGTAGCCATCGCTATAAGGGGACTTACTCTGGATTGTAAAAATATTTGACATTGACCCCTTTTAGAATCAAAGATGGAATTGAAATGTGTTCTCATTGCAGAATGGTGAAAATGAAGTTAGCTTGTGGCTTTCAGAACAGATTCTTTCTAGCTACACAGATGTGAGATTGATTTTTTTTTAACTAATGTTCAGAGTTGACTGAATCTCCATGTGCTCCAGCTTTGCCTGAGACAGACCCCTCCCTGCTCTAGCACACAGGACAGTGGCAAGGTGAGAACTGGCAGTGTCTTGAGAGGTCTTTCATCTTTCTGTATGTGCTAGAATTTGATTCAAGTGCCTCAGTTACTAAGCAGCATGAAGACCCAAATCAGTTTGATGTCACAGGAAGAAAGAATGCCATCTGAAAGATCAGGAGCTAAAAGTTAAAAATATGATTTGCTTTTGGGTCTAAAACAAGGTTCATTGTGTAGAGGAAGAGCCGTTTATGCTTTCTAGATTAACAAATAGTATTTTACTGGAGACTTTCACCATCATAAATCACTTAGGTATGGATGTCTTTCATTGAGGATTTTTTTTGGTCTCACAGACAGTTGTAACTTTCCCCGTAACATCTTTCTAGTAGCACTAACTATTCCTGGCTGCTTGAAGCAGCTTGGATCTGGAAAAGGTTTTCTAGCAGTGCTGTCATGAGTTTCTCTACTTTTCTGGATCTCAACCCCAGGCAGAGCTCAGGCCCCTCCCACCGCCTGCCTTCCCTGCCTGTCTCCCACTCCCATTCTTCCCTCCAAATCTTGGACCATCATGAAAGCCCCTTCTCTAGATGCCCTGTGAACACGCCCTTCCCAGCCCTGGACAGAGGGAGTACTGTAAAGCAACGCATCTGTGGGCCAATGGGTGACTAAATGAGCTCAGTGGATTCCTGAGTATTAAGTCAGCTCTGTGAGCAGCAGAATGACATCAGACCTGACCCAAAGCGGTGCTAACTTTATTAATTGGCCCTTAACCTTATCAAGAGTTTCCAAGGCCCTGAGGGGAATCAGCCTAAAGCCAAACGGAATCCCCAGACTGCACTGAGATTCTTGCCAGCCAAATATACCTAGAACCACACCTTCTAAAATATGTCCTTTGTTATCAAGGGGGAGGCTGAGACAGAAAACACATGTTGGCGGTGTCACGTGAGGGCCTCGGCACACGAAGTGGTTGTATTGCAAAGGGAAAAGCTTTGAACTCTGGAGCTGTTTTGTTTGGGTTTCTGGTTTATATGAACTCTGGCAGACTCACGCATCTGGAAGAGGTTTGGAGGGGTGGGGAAGAACCTGGAGCAAGGCTTGCAGGGAAAGGGAACACCATTAAACATTAAATAATCAAAGTCAGAGTTGAAAGAATTTTCTTACCACACTCATGTCACCGGCCGTGCTTCTTTTTGGTCCCCCGTTAAGGCAGGTATCAATTGCAACCATCCTGATGACTGAAAGGGGATTATTTTCTAACACTTTTGGATTTGGGGCAAAGGAAGGTGGTTTCTCCAGAAACAGAAAGACCATGAGGAGTGATCTTCCACACATCTGCTAATTTTAACTGAGCATATATCCCTGCCCCCACATCCGCCCCCATGCCTCTTGGTGTCTCCGAAGTGTACCTGGTGAAAAGGCCTCAAGTCCCCCTGGACCCGCTCTGCTCTGTCTTATTAAGGGAGAAAGAAAAACAGCCAAGGACAGGGTTTCAATGGAGGGTGGAGCGGTGAATGAGGAAAAAGAAAATGACCAGATATGCTGATACCTTCAGTCTTTGCAAGGTGTCAGGAAAACGGCTGAGCAATTAAAAAAAATCAAAACCAAAAACAACAAAAAGCAGAATCAAGGTGAGAGAGAAAGATCTGGGTGTTCCTGAGGAGCTTCAAGTAAAGTCCTGTAAAGAGCCAAGAAGGTCTACTGGCCAGGTGGTTGAAGTCTCACACTTAGCAGAAACTCATAGATCGGACAGAGCTCGAACTAGCGTCTGAAAGCTTTGCTCAAAACCAACTCTGCCTGCTCTCTCACTTTGCTGTTTGAGTACTTTGTCTGCCCAGCACCTGCTTCCATTCTGTGAAGAAGGTCTGGGAGTTTCATCCCTGAAGATCACCCCCCTTGTTTCTTTCACTATTCTTGCCCTCTGGGCACCTTTGTCCCAACTGGTCCTCCTCATTCTTGCAGCCTCCTGTACTCCTGCCCACAAGATCTGTTTCACTTTTCTCCTACCTGCACTGCAGAGAGTTCTGAGTTCCTGGTGTGTCTGCCAGCAGAGCCAATTTAGTCAGAGAATACATCTTTTCTCAACCTTACCTTCCAACCTAGTCCCTCAGAGAGATGGCAGGCAGGCAAGAAATATATCTTTGATAGATTTGGAGAATAATCACATTTAAAATTGCTAATAGTGTGTGTGAGGCAATGCATATGTCAGTCAGCTCAATTTAGACATTCCTCACTGTGTACACACCTTAAATTATGTTGTACACGAGCACACATATGCATTTGTTATCTTAAAAATTCTTATCGTTAGACTTGTAAGATGAGGAAATTTGGTGCTGCAGAGATGGCTTAGTGGTTAAGAGCACTGACTGTTCTTACAGAGGTCATGCAATTCCCAGCAACCACATAGTGGCTCACAACCATCTATTGTAGCATCTGATGCCCTCATCGGGCATGCTGGTGTATATGTAGACAGAGCACTCGTAAGATAAAATCTTTAAAAGAAGAAGATGAGGAAATTTGACTTGTGGAAAATGGGTGTGGAAGTTCCACTGATCAGAGAAAAAAATCCATTTTTCCTGGATATTTTCTCCCTCGGAGACAGGCCCAACCTTTTGACATCACAACACAATGTTGTCATCTATAAGGATCACACTCAGGAAATGTGCAATAAAGTCACAAAAATAAATCGCAAAAACATACTGTTTTAGGCAGGTCTGTGATTTGTGCTATCCTCGGCCACATGCAGCCCAAGGTCGCAGGCCGGACATTCCCACTAGAAGTCAGTGGGAGAGCTTCGGTTAGGTAACAGCTAAACCGTGTAACTGATACTTACCTGCCTCCACTTGAGCTACTAATCTGTAAATTGCTTAGCATCTCTGAAGCACCTAATTTCCACATCAGTGAAACGTGTGTGAATCTTATTGCACGTGCTAGCTTTCCAATACTGTAACAAATACCCGAGATGATCAAGTTGTAAAGAGACAGGACTCACTTGGGCTCACAGGCCTGCGAGCTATTGACCTCATTACTTTGGGCTTAAAGCAAAGGGTCACATCACATCATGGCGAGGAATGTGTGGTAGAGAAAGTTCCTTCACCTCATGGTCTGAAAGTGAAGAAGAAAAGGAGACCAGAGTCCCATGTTCCCTTCAAGGCCACTCTGAATTGTACCATGCTGAGAAGCCAGCCTCTGAGGGGCATTCCAGATCCAAAGTACAGTATCTCATTAGACTTTGGAAGAATTAAAGGAAAAGAATGAGTGGGGCCAGCTCCGTGCCGTGTTGTGTCTTTCTGGCAGTGTTTCTGTGAGTGATGGCTCGTCTGTCTGACACTTTCAATAAAGGCCCAAGATCTTACATGACAGGAGGCCTGGGGAAGTCAGTGTGTTGGCAATGAGAAGAGAAGACTACTGGAGCGGTGGTCAAGCCTGGACATTTAGTCTCAGCTCTGTTAGTAATTGCTGGTGTGATGATTAAGCAAACCAACAACAAAAGCCTTGTGGCCCCGAGTCTGCTTCTTCCTAAGGGACTCCTCTGTTACCTGCCTCCACTGACCTTTATTGCTGTCCTCTGCACAGCATCCCCCTACCTCCAATCTGCCTAATTCCTTTAACCCCCTAAGCCTGGTTCGATATAGTCCATCTGCAGTGCTTGGTACAAGTCTCTTCGTCTCACACATCGCCATGTAGATGGTGGCCGCATCCACCCCTTGAACTTTGCATTTTACATCTAGACTAGGGTCCTGTTTGCTGCCTGGCTGTGTAATGGAAAGGAGAAATGGCTGAAGAGGCCTTGCTTTGCCTCAACGATAGGATCTGAGTGAACAGAAAATGAAGCAATGTGTTTGGGTCTCAGGAAGCAATACAACTTTCATTTCAAAGTGACAGGTAAAACTTGAAAGCCAGTATGCCTAGGAGGAGCCTCCTGTCACTTAGTCTTACCTAAGTATAGGAGAACAACTCTAGGGGCTGCCCTGAGAGGACTGTTCCTAGATAAAAAAATGAGGGCGAGGAGATGAAGAGATGGCTCAGTGGTTAAGAGTACTGACTTCTTTACCAGAGGATCAGAGTTTGATTCCCAGCACCTACACCGAGGCCCACAAACATCTGTGACTCCAGTTTCAAGGAACCCTGTGTCCTTTTCTGACTTCTGCAAGTACCGGGCTTGCACGTGACACACAGGCATACATCCAAGTAGAACATAATACATACATACACATGAAAGTATTCCTTGCTTACTTCACAGAATCCTCGGCATGCAGGATTGTAGCCAATAGAGGAACAAAGATTTTTGGGTCTGACAAACATGGGTCTGGATTCCAGCCTTGAGTCTTTCCTGAGGTTTGGGATCTCTCTCACTTCTCCTGCTGGTATTTATTTCTGTACGGGACTGTACACAACTAAGGAGAGTGACACCTGATTCTCCACTCTCTCTCTAGCCCAGCCTCGGGGGCCAAAGCAGGAGCCACCCATTTTTTCTGTAGAATGGCTTGTGGTTTTCTGCAACACTGTAAGAACTCAGGTTTGTGATGAACCCCCCCAAAAAACCCTATATTTTCCTGAAGGAAATTTTCTTTCAAGACAAAACAAAATCAAAACCATGTTTGATCGGAATGGATGGTTCCTGTGGCTAGCCCTGATATAGAGCCTCAAGATGGTCCAGGGGCGCCATGGAGCCCTGTCTGTGTACATGCAGATGCTTTGTTAGTGGGCCGCTCAGCAGGCATGCAGATGCTCATATCTGTCTACAGGCAGGCCCCTGACAGCTGCTTTTGCCAGTAGGGCCAGTGCTCTGTGGATCAAGTTTAGACCAGCAGACTGGAGAGGCTCGTTTTTCACTTTCTTTTGACCCTGGATGTCTCCACAAATGAGCCACCTGCCATATCTGAGTGCCAGCATGGAGGTGTGGAGTGAAGCCACAAACCTGCAAGGCCTTTCTCTGCTTAGCTTATTGGTGTTCGAAAGGGACATGGAAGAATCCCATAAAGCCACAAATCCAAGATGTCAGTTCATAAATATGTAAGGTCTCTGCTTAGGTAATAAGCTCAATCGCCCAAACTGTCATTTGTATATTCTCTTCGGCTGAACGCAGAAGTTCCCTGCCAGACAGTCCCTGGATACTGAGAAAGGCGGCTGGAGGATGGGGGCTGGGGAAGGAGCCAGGCTGATGGCTCAGGCTACTTTCTCTGCTTCAGCCTTTACCTTACCTGGTGTTTTCTGTGGGCTCTTTCTCAGTATTGGATTAGTGTGTGCCAAAAATTAACTTTGTGGCCCTTGGAAAAGGGTTGGGGGTGAGTCTGGACAGAGGCAGGAAAAAAAAAGTAGCCAGGTTTAGCTTTTGGCAGCAGCAACTAAATCTATAGAAATTTTCATTTCAGTCGCATTGTGATTAAAGCTGTCAGGATCTTAATACAAATCCAGTCAATCATTTGATATTAAAACCCAGGCCTATGGATCAGATTCAGGCTGGGAAGCAGATGTGGAGTGTAAGGACACTAACTGAGCACCTAACACATTATAGGCATTTTTTAGGAGAAAAGCAACTAAGACACCAGCTGATTCTGCTACGGCAGTAAGACACAAAGTACTTCTCGCCATTGAGGTATAGTTTTAGCAGAACACTCTCAGGACCCACAGAAGTAGAGAATGAATTCTCTTTGGGCAGAGGGTCTGGAAGGATGAGGCAGAGGGTGTGGCTGGGAATTTACAGTGGAATTACCGTGAGTTTCTGTTTACCCACATTAGCATGAAAGTGGATGGCACTGTTCGACTATATGCATATCTCATGATGATTAGGACTAAATATTTCTCAGATTCTCAGGCTAGGCAGTGATTAGTGACAGACCACATTAAACAGAATATCATAATAATGACAAATAGCAATTGCACCACAGCAGCTGTCTGCCACTGTGACAAAAACTCCTATAAAAATCAACTTAAGGAAGAGAGGCTTATTTCTGGCTTACGGTTTGGACCTGTGACAAGAGCCAACATCATCACAGAGAGTACAACACACACAAACACAAACACACACACACACACACACACACAGAGAGAGAGAGAGAGAGAGAGAGAGAGAGAGAGAGAGAGAGAGACCCACTTCTTGGTGGCCATGAAACAAAGAGAGGGAGAAAAGGGGACCAGGATCCCTGATACCCCCTTTAGAGCACACCGCCAATAATTTCACTTCCTTTAATAGTCTTCTTCACCTAAAGGTTACATCACCTATCCAAGCCTTTCACACATGGCCTTTGGGAAACATAGAAGATCCAAATTATCACATATAAAAAATAAAACTCAAAATCACATTGCATCCTTACAGCTGATTGGAAACAGTACATCATGAGTCCATAAAGAGGGAGGCAGAAGAACTGACGACTTGGCCTTGTGTTTATAACCTTAGTTTTACGACTGACAGAGGGAAGTCATTTTCAATTGTAAGCAAATCGATTATGCTAATGTATCTGAATATACTAATATATCTGAAGAGAGTATAGCTATTTCTAAAAATCATTTCTTGAAAAAAAAGGGTGTGGGTGAGAAAGATGCATCTCAGAGAGAAGAGGAAAATGAGTTCAGCCAACCTGTTCCCACTTGAAAAAGCCTGAAGTTGTATCCGGGAGACTGTAGATTTCACAGCAGCCTGGGGGTCATCCTGTCTTTTCACAGTTGTCCTAAGCACTCTCTCTGCCTGCATTCTGTTAACTGGCTAAGTTATTAATCTACACTTGAAAGCCATAACGGGGGGTGGGGTGGGAGAGATCCTGACAAGCCTTCTGAAGCACCTGTAGTGTGGGATAATGACTTGGATATTTGATAGTGAGTTGAGCATCGTGATGTCTGCAGAGAAGTGGCTTCTCAAGCCTGGGAGAATCCTTAGAGTGCATGTGTTTGGCTGATGTTTCAACTCTAAAGAGCAGAATTCTGGGGGAAGGGAACTATAGTAAAAGATCACACTTCTGTATGTTCTTGAATCCCTTCATGCATGTGTGTGTGTGTGTGTGTGTGTATGCACTTGGGAGGCAGAAGCAAACAGATCTCTGTGAGATCAAGTCCAGCCTGGTCTACAAGGTGAGTTCCAAGAGAGCTCTAAAGTTACACAGATTTCCCTGGCCTTGAATTTCCTAAATAGGCCAGACCAGCTGGCTCCCATCTCAACCTTGCTGAGATGACAAGTGTGTGCGACTACACTCAGTTCTTTGCATAGGTTCTGGGATTTGAACTCGATGCTCGTATGGCAAGCACTTTATTGACTGACCTCTCTCCAGGCCTCGTGCATTCATTCACTCATTCAAAAATGGTCATAAAGCCCTTGCCACCCACAGGAACATACTTGAATAATGATCTTTCTTTATTTTCCAGGAGCTTAAAGGATGTGTGTATAAACAGTGTCTGTAAAGAATAAGAACAAGGAGCTTTAAAAAAACAACTGGAAGTTGCCTAGCAATGTGATGAAAGAGCTTTTAGCCTTCAAACTATGGAAAGTTATTTCCAAGTAAAATTGGCAATGCTGTCTTGTGCTAGAGAACTTAACTGTATTAATTTAGAACATTCATACTTGTTTTGTTTTACAAGTTTTCAGCATTCAGTGGGGAAAATGGTAAAAATTGGTATTTAGCATACTCCTTATCTTTAGATGAGTAGGATTGGAATTCAATTGTTGTCATTACTTGATAGTCTAACAAGAACACGTTCAAATGCAAGAACACCATGTGTTTAATTTCTTTACAAATACAGTTTTGAGAAACAGACATGGTGATGCATGCCTGTAACCCCAGCATAGGAATGAACACCTGTAATCCTAGCATAGTGGCACACACCTGTAATCCCAGCAAGATGGTGCATGCCTGGAATCCCAACATAGCAATGCAGGTCTGCAATGCCAGCATAGTGATACAACCCTTTAATCCCAGTGTAGTGATGCATTCCTGCAATCCTAGCATAGCAGAACATGCCTATAATCCCAGTATAGTGATGCACACTTGTAATCCAAGCATGCACACTTGTAATCCAAGCATAGCAATGCACATCAGTAATCCCAGAATAGCCATACACATCTGTAATCCCGTAACTCAGGAGACACTGGCCAGAGGATGGGGTGCACCAGGTGAGGCTGAACTTAGTAAAACTCTGTTGCAACAACATGTACAAAAAAAATGTAATGTAATTTTCTTAGGGAAGAGTCTATGTTTTAATAAAAATAAAGTATATATATTGAGATGTGGTTGATTTTGTGGGTGCAGTTCTGCTCTGAAAACTATCCCAGGAAGAAGCCAAGGAAACGCAAACTTGGAGATCCCCCTGGAGAAGGGAATCAGTCCTCTCCTGCTAGTCTGGCAGCAAGTGATTTCCTTTCTAAAGGTCAGAAATGGAAAAAAAACAATCATCTAATCAAATTGACTTTTAGAATCAACTTTACAAAGCACAAATCCATAGCTTCTGATTCACAGAGAGCCTAGCGGCATATTTGTGTCAACAGACAACTTAAAAAGAAAGCCTCGCTCCCAAAGGCCTGGCAAAACACATGTTGGACACAGATTAATAATGATGCATAAAATTAATTATAATGAACACAATTGTTGCATTAATTCTCCAAATGTGATAGCCTAGAAAATAACGTATTACACAGCAGTTTATGTATAATCATCACCGAGGAGCCTGCAAACGTTAGAAACAAACGAAAAACTCATTTCTTCATTTCTTCTTTAAATGTTTGTTTAGTATCTACTGGGTACCATGCACCATTCCTTAAAACTTATTTTCACTAGTCATTTGAGAATTTCATATTTTTATCATATTTACCCCTAAATCCTCCCAGTATGCTCTTGCCTCCCTAATCCCCAGTTTTGTGGGTTTTGTTTTGTTTTGTCTTGGGTTTTGATAACCCATCAACTCAAATTTGAGCTGTCCATATATACCTTTATATGCACACTCCACTGCGGCTGGCCTACCAGAAACCACACCCTTAAAGAATATGGATTCCCCTTCTCCCAGAAGCTGTCATTTGTCCATAGCTCCTCAGTTATGGTTGAGGATTGTGGCTCCTCTCCCCCTCTGTCCTGGCTGGCTTGAACTTGTGCAGCAATCACAGCTGCTGCTAGTTCACCAGGACAGCTGCCCTGTCCCGTCCTGAAGACACATCTTCAGTTCCACCCTCATCCGTCTGACTCTTCCAGTCTTTCCACTCCCTCTTCATTGGCTCCTGAGCCTTGGGGAGGGAGTATTGGACGGACGTCTATCTAGACAATGTCTGAGCACTCCACTCTGGTACTTATTCTCTGTGCTTTGACCAGTTTTGAGTTTCCCTGGTAACCACCATTGGCTCACAAATAAACTCTGATGAGGTCTGAGAGACTGACTGTTGTGTGGGTGGAGAGAAAGGAATTTCATAAGCAAGTTTCAAGCTCCATCCATTTAGCAGAATAGCTGTAGTAGGTCCACACTTTTGGGCACCACAAAGTCCTTACCCTGGCAGAAGTTCCATTGGACCAGACTACAAGAGCATCAGCACTGGCTACCTGCTTCTTCCTTTGAGCACCACAGCATTGGTGAATATGTGGATAGAGAGATGGAAAAACAGGGATCCCGGACAACTTGAGCACTCTCTGTTTTAAAGGGCCACATTAAAAACAAGGAAACAGAATCGTATCTCCCTACCCAGTACAAATAATCATCTTCCCTACATAGAGTGAAGTTCCTGTTAGTGTATCCTGACAGGCTTGTTTGGAATCCTGTAAAAGTGCATCCCAAAGCAGCCCCGCAGGGCCTCTGCACCAATGCAATTCTTGGGTAAAAATCACTCCACCTACACCCGTGTTTCCAAACTCTCTCTAAGGTTGACCCTGTCAAGAAGAATTGCAGTCAGATTCGTGTCTTCTGGAATGTCAATGGCTTGAGCCAACTCTGTTTATCCTCCCAACTGTTCAGGCACTCGTTCACATATGCATTCATCATTCATTCACATATGTGTGGTATGCATTGTGTGCTAGGCAAGTTGGAGAACACAACTATAGAATGAGAGCTGGCTTGTGGCCTTGTAGAACTTTCTGTCCTGTGAGGATGATACATAGAACTGCAGCCAATTGTGGGAAGTGGTGTGTACCTCTCCTTGTGTCTCCTTTCTTATAGTGACTGTAATATGAGAGGCATGCTAGTCGTAGTTTACCAGCCTTCATGACCAGTATGGACAACTTATCTCCAGTGCATTATGGGAAGTGATACGGGCCACATTCAACTTCAGCTCAGTTGCCTAACAGCTCAAGCAGCTGTGTTAATTTACTTAACATAGGCTTTGACTTTTGTATGCATTGATTTTGCATAATTCTTTATAAGTGCCCCCAAGACACGGCTTACATTAGGTTGAAGCTGACAGTCAGTTTTCTTTTCTCTGATGGTTCTTGTCTGAGGATACACTGTGAGAGAAGAAACTCGATAAAGTAAGTGATCTCCTCCAGTATCCAACGCTAGGGACACATGGTTGATTTCATCATCTGGTTTTCAGAGTGAAACAATGGTTTGAGTAGAAATCTAATTGACATCTGATTTAAGCTGTAGGTGACCACAGTTTACCAGTTCAAATATAAAAGTCCTCTTTTCTGGTCTTCCCAGCCATCAGGGTAACCAAACTCAAATTCAAGATGACCAGGAACCCAGATGGGCATGCATCAATGTCATAGTCCTTATTGCTGGTAAACTAAGAGCTGACTGGGAGACAAAGGGATTGTATTGGCTAGTGTCATCTGAGAGGAGGGAACACCCCAATTAAGAAAAGACCTCCATAAAATGGGGCTGTAGGCAAGCCTGTTGAGCAGTGGGTCTCAATCTGTGGGTCATGTCTCCCTTGACAAACCTGTATCTCCAAAAATATTTATATTACAATTTATAATAGTAGCAAGATTACAGTTATGAAGTAGCCACGAAAATAACTTCAAGGTTGGAGGTTATCACAACAGGAGAAACTGGATGAACAGGTTGCAGCATTAAGAAGGTTGAGGACCACTGCTATAGACCATTTTCTTAATTAGTGATCGGTAGGGGAGGGCCCAGACCACTGTGGGTGGGGCCATCCCTGCAGGGCCTGGTGGTCCTGGATTTTATAAGATAACATGCTGAACAAGCCAGTAAGGTAGTAAGCCAGTAAGCAGCACTCCTTCATGGCCTCTGCATCAGTTCCTGCCTCCAGGTTCCTGCCCTGTGTGAGTTCCTGTCCTGATTTCCTTGGTTAATAGGGTATGATGTGGAAGTATAAGCTAAGTAAACCCTTTCCTCCCAAACTTGCTTCAGTTATGGTGTTTCACTGCAGCAATAGAAACCCCCGACTAGCACAGGGATCAAAGCCAGGGGCCCTTTTCTGACACTCTACTTACAACTCATGCATTTAGGAGCTTCTGCAGAAGAATCTCCTAAAACACACTTAAGATATAGCCTTCATATCAACTTTTTGTTGTAACAACATCAATGACAAATATCTCCTGGGTGTTTCTCAGTGCCAGGTCCTGTTCAGAGATTACACACATCTGTCGACATCTGTCATCTTTACATCAGAACAGGCATGTTCTACGTGTTCTGTTTTTGACAATCTTCCTAGATGGTTCATCAGGACATCAATGTGATTTATTCTTAGCAAAACACTCAGTGTTGGAAAATTACAGGAATAGCTAACATGGTGGTAAAGTTGAAATACTACTTTAAAAATCTATATGGCTACTTAAAACAGCATAATTAGGGTTGGGGGATGATTCAGTCAGTAAAGTGCCTGTCATGCAAGCATGAGGAACTGAATTAGACCCACAGGACCCACATAAAAAGCCATGCAGGGGTGTGTCATGCTCTTGTAACCCCAGCATTTGTGGAGTGGACAGAGGCAGAGACAGATGGGCCCCTGAAGCTCTCTCTCTGGCCAGTCTCGTCAGATGACCCTGTTTCAAGAGACAACGGGGAAGAGAAGTCTAGGGACTATGCCCAATGTTGACCTCAGGACTTGACAGGCCTGTACACACAAGCATATGCACACCACACAGATAAAAATAAAAATAAAATAGTATAGTTATGCTCCAAATTCTGCAGAATACAAGGGAATTATTCAACTTGGGAATCTAGTAACTAAGAATGTCCACAGAAAAATAATTGACTCTGCTTTTTGTACATTTCACCTATCCATACATAAGATGTCTACAAAGATTTAAAAAAAAAAAAACCCAGTTAAGTATTCGGTAGTCTGGGTCACTTTACGGGGTTTACTAGGAAATTTTCAATGAACCTTCTTTTATTTTGATTGATTTCACTACGTCTCACAGTTTATTTTCAAGTGGTTTCCTTTCTTTACAGCTTCATTTAATCATTTGATAATCCTTTTCAAGAATACTTCCTGAGTAACTATTTTATATGATAAAGGAGTCATATGAAAGAACATGAAAATTAGTTGAGACCAATGAAATAAATACCAGAGAGGACTCCGCTGCTTTGTCTCATTTTTAAGTTCTTTATTTCTTGTCTGCACTCCCCCTCGTTGCCCATCTGCCACATGCGTGTGTGCTGGGGCATGACCACAACAACATGAGATGCAGGGGTAGAGAGACTGATGGGCGAGGGAAGGGGCTGTGTTTAGTGCTCATCCTACTTCCCACCGATGGAGACGGGTACCCAGACCTCACTTCCTCAGTCCCCATTGAGATGATCAAATAAGTGAGTGTATGTGACAAAAAGCAGATTATAGGTCTTCGTGGCAGCTTTGACACAAACGTGCAGAAAGCATTGCCCCTGTAGTCTGCCTGGTTGAGCCATGGTCACCGCAGACTCTTCTCCTTTACAGCCTGATTTTACTGGTTTCTACAACAATCTAACCTGTGCCACCTGCTCCGTGGAGACAGTGTCAGCCCTTAGTAAAACCAGACAGAGCTGCTTCATTGCCCCAGTCCAGAGCTCTGAACGTATCTGATACATACATGTTGTTGCACAGTGTATCTGCTGTAGTTTTTAGCCATCTGTGTGAACGCCATCCCAACTTGCTTTGCAGTGGCTAGACTGGGGTAGGCAGGGTGGTAGCTCCCTCGATGCTCTGAACCGAATACACAAGAGAAAACTCTAAAAGAAGAAAGATTCATTGTGGCTCAGGGTTTCAGAGGATTGAGTCTATGGTCACCTGGCTTTGTGTTTCTGGATTAGAGTGAGGCAGAACTTCATGGAGGAGGGAATGTGTGTGTGTGAGTGTGTGTGTGTGAGTGTGAGTGTGTGTGTGTGTGTGAGTGTGTCTCTGTGTGAGTGTGTCTCTGTGTGAGTGTGAGTGTGTGTGTGTGTGTGTGAGTGTGTCTCTGTGTGAGTGTGAGTGTGTGTGTGTGAGTGTGTCTCTGTGTGAGTGTGTGTGTGTGTGTGTGTGTGTGTGTGTGTGTGTGTGTGTGTAGGGGGGATCAGAATCAAGGTACCCTCAAGGGCTAACTACCACACACCTACTTCTTCTAGCTATGTCCACCTCCTAGAGCCTACCGAGATATCAGCACCAGCTCAAGTCACAGCCTCTAACACATGAGTCTTTTGGGGGGACACTTATAAATGTGGGGATATTTTATAACCTAATCATAAGAAGGGCAATGTAAGTTTCAGCCTCTTAGATTCCAGTGACACTGATGAAGGACCAAAAATCCATAACAACTGCCAGGAATCTAGGGCAGTTCAGCCTTGCAGCAGAGACCAGGCTGAGAGTCTGACCCACTTCTAGTTGTGTTCCATATGGTTGCCTTGTGGAGACCCCATTCAGACTGTTTTTATTTCAAACACCTTAGTTAACAATTTCCTCAGATTTCAACTATCATAAATAATTTTGAAAATAAAAATATTGCAGGGAAGAAAATTGCTTCCTTTAGCAAATGCAACTTATATTCAAATTTAATTAACCAAGAAACCCTCAAACCAGATAGCATGTCACCTGGCATTGACAATTAATTAGTTTTGCTCTGAAAAAACTACAGGTATTGAGCAAAGAGTTATAGATTATGCTTTGCTTTCCCTGCCAACTCTGCCCATTTCTAGTTCTCATGCCTTGACAGCAGTTTGCAGCTTCAGGCAACACATTATATCCAAAGTGTGTAACTCCATGTCAGTTTTAAATTTCACATAATCAGAATACAGAGGAATGAGCATGACGCTCTATTACTTTTATAATGAAGACTTTAGGAGTGAGCAACATGGCCAAGGAAGAAATGGCTGCCCTTGGCTTGAAGGTGGGTGGCCTGTTTCTGGTGGATCATTGAACATCTTCCTTTTAACTTTGCATTAGCATACAGATAAGTGATTTAGCCCAATGTAATGAAAAGAGCATTAAACTCATCAGAACCTTGAAATCAGATTATCTGGAATATGCTTATTCCTTGAAGGAATTTTAATTTCCGTTGGGAGGTCCTCATACTGAGATAGATATATCTTTTACAGCCAACTCTTTCTCAGCAGAAAAGTCAGGCACTGTGTTCTCCAAGGATCATCTATTCCTCACATAAGACTGTCTTTCTCTGCCTATAATTCATAGGCAATCTAAATAACAGTATTATAGAGACATGGTATCTAAGTCAATATTCTATTGCTGTGAAGAGACACCATGACCACTCTTATGAAGAGACCCTCTATGCCACTCTTATCAAAGAAAGTGTTTAATTGGGGGCTGGCTTACAGTTTCAGAGGTTTAGTCCATTATCAGTCCATTTTCCTCCTGGTAGGGAGCATGGCTGCACACAGGCAGACATGGTAGCTGAGAGCTCTACATCTGGATCTGCAGGCAGCAGTAAGAGAGAGACACTGAGCCTGGCTTGAGCTTTTGAAATCCCAAGGCCACCATCCCCAGTGACACACTTCCTCCAACAAGGCCCCACCTACTTCAACAAAGTCACTCCTCCTAATCCCTCCCAAGTAGCGCCACTCCCTAAAGACCAAGCATTCAAATGAGCCTGTCGGGGCCACTCCTATTCAAACCACCTTGCATGGTTTCATTGGTTCCATTAAATAAGACCAGCCAATTTTCTTTTATTCTTTTTTTTTTTTAAGAGAAGACAGCAGTAACGTTTATTAACTAAAACCATTTCCATCTGGCATTGGGTGGGATCTATAACTTGCATTTCCAGTTACTTAGGTCTGGTGTGTGGGGTTCTCATTTGTGTGTTGAGCCAGGTTTGCAGAGGTATGACACAGGAGAGGGTAAGAGGACACCCAGTTTCCTTGGTACTAAGCATGTTTGGGTCTGTGCAGGTAGGAACAGAAGGTCTGCAAATGTCGGGGTGGGGGCTTCTGAGCAGAAAGGGCTTACATCCGTTTCATTGCTTGTTGCCATGATTTAATACTCTGACAATAGGTACTTAAGTATTAGTCCCAGGCATGACAACCACTACTTCTGGGACCAGCAGTTAAATCAGATAACTGCTAACACTTCATAATTTTCAATACAAATACCTTCTATGATCACCACATCCATCTGACCTGATGGATGTGGTGACATAAAGAACAATGCTTTGGAAAACCATAAAACCTCCTGGTTTCAGCACTACTTAGAACTCCTGGCTACTTGAGACTTTCATGTGTTGCTGTAACTCCAAAGGTTGGATTGATTAAGAACAGTGTGGGGGCTGGAGAGGTGGCTCAGTGGTTAAGAATACTCACTGCTCTTCCTGAGAATTCGGTTCACAGTGCCAGTGTTACATGGGTCACAATCCCCTTAACTCCAGCTCCAGGAGTTCCAACACGCTCTTCTCCACTCTGTAGGAATGAACACACACACACACACACACACACACACACACACACACACAGAGAGAGAGAGAGAGAGAGAGAGAGAGAGAGAGAGAGAGAGGAGAAATCTAAAGAACTTCAGTGTGTCTCTATGCCATCCCTTCAGCAGGATACAAAGCTGTCAGGCAGGTCTGGGGGCCAGAAAAGAAGGTGAACACTTGGTGTCCATCTTCAGTGAGCCCACAGTGAGGTGAGGGAGACCACACCAAAGCAGAAGAGCACACTGCAAAGGGGCCTCTGCTTTAGAATTGAACCGTGATCTCCCTTTTTAAGATGCATTGCTTTAAAATGTCACTTAAACAAGGCTGAAGAGGTGGGTGGGGTCCATTTGTAAGAGAAGAACAAATGCACAACCGTTCTCACCACGGGCTGATATAGGACCCATTTTCAAGTTATAACACACTCCCCGTAGTGTTTTAGGGTGATATTGTTGGAGAGTAATGGTCAGCCCTGCTTTGCCTCCTAGCAGTAAATATTTTATCTGAAGTCATGTCATGAATTATGCTCCTTACTAATGAATGGATCATTTGAATAAAAATCAGAACAACTCCAAGACACACATGTTTTCTTTTCTTTTCTCAGACTCTGGAGACATAGAAATGCCCTTCCTGACAGCCAGTTAGGAAATAGGAAGTTGATGGGGCATGGTGGGGAGGTGCTTTTGTTCCTGGTTGTGGAAATTCCAAAATGACTATGGTATATTTCACAGCAGAGTCAGGATGCTTTGAAATGGGTGTTATTTCAAGATGAGGCATCACTGGTGTTTGTTACACCTGGATGGGTATCTTAAATGTCTCCAGAGGGTCTGCCTCAAACCACAAGCTCTTGCTACCTCTTCTTGCTATTTATAATCTGTTTTATTGTCTTCTCTCCCTGTATCATTGACCCCCGTGGATTTCCTGAGAACTCCGGTGATCTGTCATGTCATTGCTCATTATCAGAGAGTCTTAATCCTCGGAGCACTGAAATATTTCTATGACGGCGCAGGAGCCCCAGCGGCATCAGCCATTTTCGCATTACATTGTAGCTTGGGTTGTCCTTCACACACTGATGGAGGAGATTCAACTGACACAGTCCCTCTCCTAGGTCAGGGCCCCGTCTGGGCAGCAGGTGTGGCTGTGTCATTTTTCAGTTGCTCTCCCACCCATGCATTGTCTGAATTGGGCTGAGTAGACCTTGAATGACCTCTTAATTTGTAGAAACACTTTCTTCACCTTTCTGAGCATCCCACCCTCGAACGCCCCTCAGATAAGATGAGATATTTTCGGGGCATGCTTAGCAACATGTTCTGGGCAGAATCATAAAAAGGGTAAAGGTCCTTAAAAATAATTTTGTGAAAGGAGAGTGGGAGGGAGATGGGAGAGAATCTTCTAAAACCCACCTGGTTTGAAAAAAAATGCCGCAATGGTATCTCGTATCTGTATGCTACACGGGAAAATAAAAATTAATAAATTAAATAACAAAGGAAAGTTTCTAATTTTAAAAAAGAGACTGTATCGCCTGAGTTTTCTGACCAATCTTTAAGGAAAGTTGTACTCTTTAGGAAGCTAGTAATTCTTCAGAGATGATAGTCTATATTGTAGCAGTCCATGGGTATCAAGGGTTGCAGGCTCCCACTTAACTATCTTGAGATGCACTGTTGATTTCCATTTAATTGCTCTACACTTCTGAAAATCCAGCACCGCAATCTAATAAATAGCCTATCGTACAAACAAATGAGAAAAAAAATCCTCCTTAAGCTTCCACTTTGACTGACAGCTGAGGCATAAAACGCCTTCCTATTGAAACTAGGTAAGTATTGATACCATTTTTCAGCTCTTAAGTCTGAGTGGCCTGGCCACTGAGAATAGAAAACCACCCCATGAAGGTGACTTCAGTTCTAAGCTGATTCCTAAACCCACATTGATATGGTCGGAGAGTAAAGAGCTGGTGAGGAAGGATGGGGAGCCCAGAGGGGAGAACCACGCCCTGTGTGCATCCTCCACCCTCTCCACCATCTCAGTGATGGTGCTTAGCATGGTGCCACTTTCTAGACACAGACTCAGTAAATCTTAATTCCATCCTGCTAGGGAGACGATCTTTTTCCTTGAAATAAGCACTGGGAAGTCCATGAAGTTAACAGATAGTTAAAGAGGTGCGCTGGATGAATACCTCCAGGAAATACGTCATGCTGTCCTTCATTGGGACACTTCAGGAAAACATGGCCTTTTAGGTTAATCTGCTATTTGAAAATTTGTTAAAAACAACTCACCTGTTTTCTCTGATGTGGGGGTAGGGGGGAAGAATTTGTAGGGCATGGATTTTGCAAAATGCACATCTCACCAGAATGTCAACCTTTCAATTCTTTTGTGACCACCTCTCCTTTTATGTCCCTGCATAATGCCATTATACGTGAGTGGTTTCTAAACTTTAACCTTCTCCTATCTGTGTCATTGAAGCACTATATAAAGAGAGCTGAAGCAGCTGGCCTCCACAGAATTGGAATATATACGACAGAGCAGAGAGCTGGTTATAATGTCAGAATTAAAGTGCCATTGTGGAATCCGTGGCTATAAGGGAGATCCTATTCATTTCACATTTCTGAAATTTTCCTGATATGAGCTATATGCACGTTTTACAAAGGAAACAACTTAAAAATTAGTCTCAAAACAATTCCCTCTAATCAAATCCAGTTTTTGTTAGTGGGAGTCAGTAGGGCTTTCCTAAGTGGACTGGAGTTCCAGGAGTCTATACCTTCAGTCTCCATGCTGCAAGACACAGAAGATCACCTGACTCCTCACTTCGTGTTTTCCTCCCTGATCGTCCCCTTAAGTGGTTTCTACCCACCACTCAGACACTTTCAGTGACAAAATCATGAAGCTGACTTATCAAGAATGGGCTCTCTTACTTTTAGAAAAATTCCCTTCTATTATAAAGCCAATATGCTTTTATGTTTTACCTAGTCTTTTGCACTGGTAGATTTGGTCACAAAATCTAATCTCTATTTAAAGGTAAAATGGTTCAATGCCAGGTTCCTCCATCTAGAGTCAGTCTTATTATGTATCTCACTGAAGTACCATTCTTTGGTACACTAAACTCTTTATAACACTCTTTTTATTATCCTAAAAGAGCCTGTTAACACTGATAGTATTTTTTCTGGTTCTTAACTGTAGAAAAACCAAGTCTTGGTAACAGTCAAAGTGATGATGATGACGATAATGTGGCAGATACTATGTGAACACATAGTCAGAATTTTAGCAACTTGTCTGTGATTACCTACTTAGTATCTGTATTAGTCATTTTTCTCATTGTCCTGACAAAACACCCTGACCAAAGTAATTTATGGAGGATATGGATGTCCATCCTGACAGGGATATGGAGGGTGTGACATGTCCATCCTGACAGAGATATGGAGGGTGTGACATGTCCATCCTGACAGGGAATATGGAGGGTGTGACATGTCCATCCTGACAGAGATATGGAGGGTGTGGCATGTCCATCCTGACAGGGGATATGAAGGGTGTGACATGTCCATCCTGACAGAGATATGGAGGGTGTGACATGTCCATCCTGACAGGGAATATGGAGGGTGTGACATGTCCATCCTGACAGAGATATGGAGGGTGTGACATGTCTACCCTGACAGGGATATGGAGGGTGTGACATGCCCATCCTGACAGGGGATATGGAGGGTGTGGCATGTCATCCTGACAGGGGATATGGAGGATGTGACATGTCCATCCTGACAGGGGATGTGGAGGATGTGACATGTCCATCCTGACAGGGGATATGGAGGATGTGACATGTCCATCCTGACAGAGGATATGCAGGATGTGACAGGTCCATCCTGACAGGAGGTATGGAGGGTGTGACAGGTCCATCATGACAGGGATATGGAGGGTGTGACATGTCCATCCTGACAGGGATATGGAGGGTATGACAGGTCCATCCTGACAGGGGATTTGGAGGATATGACATGTCCATCCTGACAGGGATATGGAGGGTGTGGCAGGTCCATCATGACAGGGATATGGAGGGTATGACAGGTCCATCCTGACAGGGGATTTGGAGGATATGACATGTCCATCCTGACAGGGATATGGAGGGTGTGGCAGGTCCATCATGACAGGGCAGTCATGATACCAGGAACACGAGACAGCTGGTCACATTGCATCTGCAATCAGGAAGCAGATGAATGCCGGGCATCAGCACACCGTCTTTTTATTCAGTTCAGAATCCCAGCCCATGGGATGATGCCACCCATGTTTATGATGGGTCTTCCTGCCCCAATTACCTAAGCCAGATAATCCCTCACAGGCATCCTAGAGACCTGTCTCCTAGGTGACTATCTAGTTCTGGTCAAGGTGACAGGAATATTAACCAGCACAGCATCTGAAGAAGCTGTTTATTCAAACTCACGTTAGGTACCAAAGGGCCTCTGGGACTTACTTCATTTTGTGTTAAGTGGGGTAATGTCTTCCTTATAATCTCTTCCTCTAGGAGTCAGAAAAGTTGCCAATCAAAATATTTAACATGCTTGCCTGATAGACACTTTCTTCTGTTTGCCATTTATTTCTCTTTAGGTCTTTTAGAGTGGTCCTTTTGTTTCTGCAGTGCCCACTGCTCTTTTTGCAGGAAATAAGGTTGTTTCCTTTGTCACTAATTAATTAATTTTAGAGGGTCCTACATTTCCCTTTCTTCAGTTTTTTCTCCCCAGGGGAACCCCATTTATTTCACTCATCTAGTCTTTTAACAAACATCTTTGTGCTTCTTTGCCCTGTTGGGGTTTTAAAGTGAACAGCTCATAAACAAGATAGCTAAGTAAGCCATGTGCTTCATTAGAAGGTCAGAGTCTTGTCTGGGAATGATCAAAGTAACAGGAATTGGGACTTTTTAGGGGGGGTGTTGTGTGTACTTTTCCTGGGGCATCTATTTTTATTCACCTCCATAGATGGGGGAATAACAAGTCAGAGAAACAATCGACCCAAATCCATCTTGAGGAACCAATGAGTTTATTATCAGGATCACTCACAGGAGTATGATGAGGGTCACTCACAGGACCGTGATGAGATGTTACTCACAGGAGCTGTGTCACGGCAAAGCCCTCCTGAGTGTGGGTGATGATTCTGAAAGCTGCATGCCTGGGATCTCCGATAGGATTTGCAGATAGCATCATGAAGTCTTCTCTCCAGCAGCTGTGTGCTGCCTTAGATAACTCAGGGATGGGTCTCCTGACCTGAGTCCTCGGAGTTCCCCGAGCTTTGTGAGCTTGTCTCCCTACAAGAGAAAGGCTTCAATCCCGAGGAAAGAGCCATGCAACAGAGACTGAGCAATTCCTGTCCTATGGCCGCTACCAGGTGTCACCCCTAGCCTAGTGGCTCAAAGTGACAATGATCCTTTGTTAGCTTTTGTGGTTTCTGGGGGCTGGAAATTCAGACAAGATGTGACAGGTGAGGTTTCTGTCTGCTCCTTGGTATCTGAGACCCTGCCAGAAAACGTGACAGGAATCATCTGAAGGACAACTTACTCATGAGTCTGTCCTCTGGAGTCCATACATGTGACCTGAGCTTCCATGTAGCTTTTACAAAAAAAAAAAAAAAAAAAAAAAAAAAAAAAAAAAAAAAAAAAAACATGTTACCTTTGGTAACTCAACCTTGAAAGTCATACAACAGCTCTTCCATTACATTCTGTGGACCAAAGCAACTTTAAATTTCCTATCAGGATCCCAGAAGAGGAACACAGACCCCACCTCTCAACAGTGCAGTGTAAGTGCCAGGTTGTAAGAACATGTTGACAGAACCATCTCTACAGACTTCTATGGTGGACAGGCTAAGTGTGTGGATAAAGTGACATTCCAACCAAGATTTAAAGGAGGCAGGAGAGTGAGCCACATGCTTGTCTCCCTGGGAGCAGGGCTAGGAAGGGGAGGTGGGGATGTATTGGGAGTGTTTGGAGACTGGTATGGGTGGCCTGATTTGAATGTTTAACAATCAAAGGGAGGAGTATGTGGTGAGCCAGATGGGAAGTATGAGAGTCTGAGGCAGTGAGAAACTAAACTGGGTCTAGTTGAAGTTATAGCGATAAAATCTGAGGGGGATTAGGTGTGTTGTGTGGGTCAAGGTCTAGGTGCCTGAAGAGCAGGGCTGTCTTATTCTGAGACAGGGTGGAGTGAGTGCGTAAGAGCTGTGCAGAAGGCAATAATCCCTTTAGTCTTAGGGATGGCAAGTTAGTGATGTTTATTGAACGCTCAAGTGGGGATGCTGGAGAGGCCTTCGGATAAACAAATAGTGAGCTCAGGAGCTAAGCTGGACAGAACACTCAAGGAGTCACAGGCTGAGGATGTGATCTCCGAAGCCAACACCAGTGATTGCACACAGAAGTAGGGACCAAGCCCAGCGTCCCCTGTGAAAAGAACACTGGAAGAGAATAGGGTGTCCTGAAAGCTTATGGGGTAAGGAGGAAGGATACAAGTGTTGTTGGCTCTGACCGCTCTAGGTGGGGGCTGAGACCACGACAGGCATCATGCAGGCATTGGTAACTATTGGAAGCAGTTTCGGAGGGTTGGAGACAGATGCCTAACTGAAACGAGCTTGCAGAGAATGGGAGGAGGGGGCTTGGATGAGAGGTTGACAGGTGGCATTTGCTGGGAGTTTGGCTCAAATGAGTGAGGACAGCACCACAGCTAGCTGTGGAAGTGTCAAATGGGCTGTATTTTTCCAAGAGACAAAGAGCAGAGTGCTTGTGTGCTGTATGGATGGATCTAGCAGAGAGTTACAAGGAAGCCTGTTTCTCTAACCTGTGGGTCACATGAGATGGGTACACATGGCAGAGACACAGCCTCGTCTAAGCTGTTCCTTGGTGCCAGCCCTGCCCCAGTGGTGGCCACAGCCTTGGTCAGTCTTTTCTCCACTCTGCAAAGAACCCTTAATATAAGGGAATAAGTACCACCTCTCAGTGCCCCGCCAGCACACACACACACACACACACACACACACACATACACACACACACACACACACACACACGGGGAGAGAGAGAGAGAGAGACAGAGAGAGAGAGACAGAGAGACAGAGAGACAGAGAGACAGAGAGAGAGAGGGAATTAAAGGTCAGCAAGGGCTATATAGTGAGTCTATACCTCCTGCCCCCGTCAAAACCACATATGTACCTATTTATATAGCAAGATATGGTGCAATACACCAAGAATTAATTTAGAAACTTGTCTAATAGGCTGTGTGACACGCCTTTGTCTCACACCACTGTTTGCCTTATGTCTTTTCTATCACAGGATTATCATGTCCTAAGTGTCACAGTGCACTCTGATGATGGAAGATGGGGTGTGAACAGCCAGTGTTATTAATGATCCTGGCAACCACACCCTCCTACTTGTCTTCATCTGTACCCTTCTATGCCGCTTTGTTACCTTGATCCCTGCCTTCCTCGTACTTGCCCATAAATAGCATTTTGTACTTAAAGACTGCCCATTATCCAGCTGAGGGGACGGTAGTCTTGTGCCCTGCACCTCACTGTGGTGGATATTCTGGCTAGCTGGATCTCACACCAGTACGCTTTATGGTTGGATTTTGCTTGCACAGCCAGGGCATGCCGATTGCTCACTACCAGGTTCTTCATCAGACTGGCTTGGATTTTACAGGGTGTAAGAGTTTTTCAATGAGCTCATGTGGTTCTTCACAGTTGGGTTTATGCCAGAGAAATTGGGGGGGTGGCGGTTAATAGAAATAGGTGCTGCATGTCCTCCAAAGATGGCCGGCTTCATTCATGCTCAGACGGAGTGTTGTGGAGAACAAACGAATCTTTGTAACTTGCGATCATAGAGCCATGTGATTTTACAGCGCCTTTCTCCTGTCTCGATGATCACATAGCTTATTAATTAAGTTCCCTGTGCTGTAGCAAAGGGATACAGGGAACTGAGAATGAAGACAGAAGGGATAATTAAGGGGGATCTTTAAGAGAAGGGGAGAAGTAGCCATCCCAGAGCTTCTGATCGTAGCATCACCATCACCTCCTCCTTTTTGTCCCCATGCAGAGCTGCCCAGAAGTTAAATCTGTCGTCCAAGAAGAAGAAGCACCGGCCTTCGACTGCATCTGCGGCAGAGGCTCCCCTCTTCGCCACTAGCTTCAGTGGGATCCTGCAGACCTCACCTCCCCCAGCCCCACCCTGCCTCCTCAGGGCTGTCAACAAGGTGAAGGACACTCCTGGCATGGGCAAGGTAGGTGCCAGATGCTGCCTCTGCCGTCCGTTGTGTGCTTAGGGTTCTGGGAAGGTTGGGAAAGAAGAGAGCAACTGTGTTTGCTAAGATGAGGAGGTATCAGAGATGAAAAGACACAGTGAAGTTGGTTTGGAGGTAGCTGTTTACACTTTTGTCAATTTTATTCACCCAGGGTCAATCCCTGACTGAAAACAATCATAGAAAAGTCTGGAAATAAACAGCAAAGAAGCTCAGGATAACTTTTACTTCTGTACATTGGTATGGTTAGCTCTCACTGGTGTCCTTCTCCTCCCGTGTCTGATGTTTCAATGGAACTTTACGTGGGGCAGTGACACAGATCTGCAAGGTCCATCCATTTCTGCCATCCATAGACTGTCTTCGGCCACACAAATTGCATCGTACATTGAGTTGTGGACCTGATTTGACTTGGGCAGGAAGGAAAATGGCTTTGCATTGTCGAACAGGACCATGGTCATTTCAAAAACAGAGAGACATGACAGCCAGAAGCAGAGCCGCAGGGAAACAAGATAAAGATGAAGACACTCCTTAGTTTCCCCACGTCTCTTCTGTGTCTTTCTCCCCTTCAGAGAAGTGACTTCTGCCTCTGAACCAGGCCACCAGTGTGAGTTCTGGGAGGTATTTCAACCTGACTTTCCAGCCAAGAAATGCAATTTGGAGTTGTCACAAGGACTTAGAAAGACGTAAGGGAAGTCTGTTACAAGATACTGCCAGGCCACATATATGATAACTTTATTTCTAAATGTCAACTCTTTACTCTTTCTTCCCCAAGATAAACGTCTGGGTGAAGTAATTTACAGCTTAATCTTCAGCAGGGAAATAAGCTGGGACTTACAAAAGCATGCAGTTGGAGAGATACAGTGATTCTATTCATTTTTTTGTCAGAGTACAGACACACACAGAATGTGGCACTTGACTTTGGCCTTGGGTTTTGTTTCAGAAAGTAGCTGGTCATACTGAAGAAAGTAGAGCCAAGCTGTGTAGACTGTGATTTTTACTAATTCTTGTCCTCTTGGTACCAACATTTGGTTGTGTCCCGATTTGTGGCCTCCAGATGACCATGGTCCCTATAAAAATGACCCTGCATTCCGTACCCAATCTCCTCCATTCTCTACTTTCTGTTTCTCTTCTTTCTATTGTACACTCCCAGCACCACCATCCCCCTGGGAAGCCCTTACTTCATGATGCTCTTCTTCAGAGTGAATTGATTTTAAAATTAGGTTAGCTAGAGCAATGGTCAGTGTAATAGAAAGCCTCGAGTCTGGAATTCTCCATCGTTGTTTCTCAGCAGGTAAGTGTCACCTGAGAGATTTTCCAGGTTCAAAGGTAAAGACAGACCTTAGGCAATAGTCTATGGTAGCTTCTCCATCCTCACACTATGTGGAGGCCAGCAGAGAAAGCAGAATGGAACAAAAAATCTCTTCCAGATTGGGTGAATGAGGGTGAAAATCCCTGAGAGAGGACCATGGCAGGCACCCTGGAGACATGGTGGCTATGAGATGAGCTATTAAGAGCTGTGGGTCTAAGTGACTTCAGGGTGTTCCTTCTTTATTTGTGGTAAATGCACACAGTGTAAGGCGACCTATCACAGACATGTTTAAGTGTGCAAGGACATTTATTTTGTTAACATGTTGGGACTGGAATGTCAGAGATATGCCATGGGGGCAAGGTGAGAGCCACTGCCTCCACCCTCTTGCTCTTGCTTCTAATTAACAGTCCACTCTTCTTGACTATGAACTTTACATGGCATCTCTTAGGAAAGGTGCCAGACGCTTGGTCATCCAGGGTAATCATACATTCCTTTGTGGCCCTATCTAAGATAATGTACGGTAGAACCTACCGGGCAATCATGCATTTCTTTGTGGCCCTATCTAAGATAATGTACAGTAGAACCTACCAGGCATGCTGCCTTCATCTCTTACTTTGGCCTGACAAAAGTTTATGTTTCTTTAGGAGGGCCTGGGTCTTCTGTCTAAGTCCCCCTGTACCCGTTGTCTACATCCCTAAAGTACTCCCTGGAATTCCAAGATCCAGGTGACAGGGCACTAAGGTCAGGGACCAAAACAGTGAAGAAAATTCTTGCAGCCAGCAGTGACCAAGCACTTGCAGCAAAACAGTATAAGTGTTCAAGAGCAGGGGGATAATCTGGATCTCATGGGATGTAGCATCTACATTCGCCCCTGGTAGTATGGCTAGCAAATTGTGCATTAGCATTTGGTATTAAATGCATTATCTGTCTCACTCATTTGCAATTCAGAAACGCAACCAAAGATCTGAGTTTGCCATGGAAATGTCATGGGTATCAGCCTGTGAGTCACAAGAGAGATGGTGTGGCTTCTGCCTGATCAGTGGCCACAAAGCAGCTGAGCCCTCCCTCCTCTTGTACTGAGCCCTGGGGACCTGTGATAGGGAAAAAGTGACAGTTGGCGGGAACTATGTCCTCTGAGAGGTAGTTGTAGGAATATATTTTCTATGTTAAAATCACAGCGAGGCCCTCTTCCCAGATACCCTTTACATCTTAATATCTCAAAGAAATTCAGTTGAGTTTAATATACAGCATAAATAATTGATGCTACTTATATTTTTTAAGTAGATGAACTTGGCTGGATTGCCTAAAACCTCATCATGTTCTAAGCCTCAACCTTGGGCCTCTGGGATATCATATGAGAATCTTCAGCTCTCAGAATAGTTCGTGGCAGATAGCAAGTGTTTCCTGTGCACCTACTGTGTGTCAGGTGCTTCAGTGATGGGCAGAAATGAGTGCCCATCCTTATAGCACTTAACACCTTGTGCCTTCTTCCAAGTAATCAATGAACTAGCAGTGATTCAAGCCAATATGAGGGACCCTGACTCACAGGAAGTCAGAATTACTGGTTTAACATGACGAAATGTACGAAGAACTAACTACCATTAACAGGCTTTGTAAATACATTCTTAATGGTCAGATACAAGTGATTAGTGGATCAAAGCAGCTTAGCCTCCATTTATATCTCATTGATTTGGCTTATACGTAAATGATACTTGTAATCTGTTTGAAAATGGTTTCTTCTCTCCTAAGTCAGCAAACACTCTCTGTGAAATCTGTTTGTACAGTTAATTAGCAGGCATGTTTAAGGTTCATTTGTTAGTGGGTCACAGTGTAGTAATGTCAGAGCTCTTTATCTGGGGTCGCAAGGTTCCAGAGAAAAGTCTATTATCTGTATAATTCTTGGGTTTTCTGGCTCTGCAGACACATTTAAAGGCAAGGACAGCAATGGCCACTATCATTTTTGATTGGTGACAGTCACCTGGAGTTTAGGTGACTCTTCCCTTTCCAGGTGACTGACTGAAGGGCATGAGGGGAAGATGAGGTTTCTTTTCCTTCACAACCCCCAGGAATGTCTCCAAAAAGTGACAGTCTACTGTTAACGCCCAGCGTGTCCCCATCCCTCAATACGTTTTGCGAATATTGGAAACTTCCTGTAGTGAATTCCAAAAGCAAGGGAAGAAATTATACAGGGTTTGAAAGGATTATGAAGAAACTGGATGAAGCACACATGAGGGGGAATTGTGGAAAACACTTGGTACAGATGGGGGCGGGGCTACCCTGCTGGATTCACTCAGCTAGTGGCTGTAGAGACTTCCTGTCTTCTGGGTTCCACACTATGGCCACTGATGGAGGTGGGGCATGGGAAAGGAAGGTAATGCCCATCTCAAGGTAGACACTATGACGAGGAGTAGTGAGCAGCCCCAGCCTCCATGCCCGTGTCTTCCTGTGGCCACCTAGTCTAGTTTGGTCGGAGTTAGGCTGTATGGCGTTCATTAAGGGTGAATGTTCACTGCTACTCAGAGCCACTTGGCTGTCATCCTGCAGGGCCTGCCTTACTGAGAGCCTTCCTCTCTGAGCAGTGCCACCCAAACACTGGCAATTTGGTGGAGATGTGGAACTATGAGATTCCTAGGGCAACAAAGGCTGGAACCCATACTCTGTTCTTCACCATCAAGCCCAGTGACAGCTCACCCTGTCCCCTGATAGCATACACACACACACACACACACACACACACACACACACACACACACACACACACACAGACAGAGAGAGAGAGAGAGAGAGAGAGAGAGACAGACAGACAGACAGAGAGACAGAGAGACAGAGAGAAAGAGAAAGAGAGAAAGAGAGAAAGAGAGAGCGAGCGAGCTTATGTCACCAGGTCTTCTGTTCTCTCTGTTTAGTTTCAACTCTAAGCTTTTCTTTGTTTTGTGTGTAAACTAATGTCATCGAAAAGGAAGAACTGCCACCATGAGTGTGTTTGTTAGAACTCTGGTCCTTTGTGCATTTATTGACATCTTCAAGGCAGAAGTCCTTCAACGACTAAACCTTTGTGACACTCTATAGAAGAAACGATCCCTTCCCAGTTGATCTTCTGGTTACAATGAGAAGATAGCAATAAGAGTTATTTAAATTAAAGTAAGACTTTCTCAAAGGTGCTAATGTAGCTATTACTCATTTATTTAACAAGGAAAAATGGCAAGCGCAGCTTCGGGAAGCGATTTCAGGTCATATCAAGGAGAAAAATCTCCTGTCTTCCCGCCCAAGAAAGTCCAGGTCATTTAAACACATGCAAATTATCCCATTCCTCTTTACCATGTCTGCCCTTCCCCCATCCTAAAGCTTTTATCAGGGAGAAGAGGGAAGATTTGAGCCCGTCTTTAAAATTCATTTCAAGTATATGTGAAATAAAAAATTCAGATAGGCTGGAAGATTCTGGCTCCCAGCAGTCACTCGCCGTCACTGCTCCATCTTCAGTACGAATGACAGGAAAAGTGATATTGCTCCTATTTTTGGTGTACTGTCGAGGTAGGCCTGACTGCATAAATAATGCAGATTCATCACTCTGGCTCTCCTGATAGCTTTGTAAATTAAATTGTTAGCTCTTCCGGGAAATAAACCCATGTGGCCTTCACTCCCTAATTGCAATTATGCTTTTCCATGTTAAGTTGATTTTGGTTGCTGCAGCTGAATACACATAGTTATGATTGGTTGGGGAGGTTTTTTTTTTTCTCCAAATTCTCTCTGCCTCTATGAGTTTGACCCTTTCTCCAACCCATCCCCAGAGGAAGGAGATGTGGAAAAGTTGCTGTGACTCTTTAACCTTTGCAGGATTTTTTTTCTCACATGGATTCCGGCTTCCACCCAGCTCCATGATGTGCCAACCTCAGGGCTGCACAGGTGTGGTGTCGCTGAGCCCTGGTAGGAGCCCAGAGCCCAGGAACTCACTTTCAGGGAGCATCTAAGACCTAAGTCATAGACTCTTTTCTCTAGAGTAGCCATGCTACTCTTACATCCCAGTGTTCTTCATTCTTGCAAATGGGGGGAGACCTCTTAGGATAATGCTCTCCGTTAAAGGCCGCTAGAGAGGAAAGAATAAAGACATTTGCAAAGTAAGTGTGGAGTGATTTGTATTCTTCCTCAATGATGTGCTGTGTCTAATTCTGCTGGTGGGGTTATGTGGGTGTCATTTTCTGTCATCTTCTTTATCAGGTGGACTATAAGAGGTAGGCAGTACCTTTCCATTGAATTCTGGTATGAGAGTCATGTATAATATATGGGGTGTGTGTGTGCGTGTGTGTGTGTGCATGTGCGTGTGCGTGTGCGTGTGTGTACCTTATTTTCTGGCCTCAGATATTTTCACAATGCATTCTGGGTGAGAAAAGCTCAAGGCTATTGAGGAGGAGGAGCTCAGTGTGCTGTTTTCTGCCCCAGCTTTCCTTCTGGAGCTTCCCTGATGCATGAAGGGAAAGGGAACGCTTCAGCCGGTTTCTTCATGGACATTGTGTGCTTCAGATTCACCTCACTTTCCTCACAGCTTTCCAGGCGAAGAACCGGGTCTTCTGAAAAGTATCAGGAATAAAGACCTCTAGGCATTCATCCTTCCCAAGGAATGAGTGTGGGCAAGCTGGAATTCAGATTCTGTGTTTCCAGCGAAGGAAGGCTTTCTTTTACAGCTTCTTTTGGTAGGTTGTAAGCTTCTTGGGAGAAAAACTTGTGTTGAAAAGCACTTCATAATTCCCTTTAGTGCTGTGAAGTCCTGGGTGGATGCTGAGCACTGGGGAGTCCACCCTGAAGGGGAGCTGCTGAGTACTTGGCAATGAAAACACTCAGGGTCCTGGCCACGCCCACTTCTCTAGGCGTTGTGCAGGAGTTGTGCAGGAGGAGTTATGTCAGAAAGGTGGCAGTGCCCAAGACTGACACCCCATCCAATACCATGCACTGTTAACATTCACAATCTTCATAAAGCCATCTGTCTGGCTCTGTCCATTTATATAGTATGTAAGGAATCTAAGACTCAGGAAGGGGCAGCGATTTGAGGACCCCTCTGTGGGGAGAAGACACCAGGTGAAGCTTCAGAATGAAAACTGTAAATCCGAGTTTGAATTCAAATGAAAACTATCTTCATCTGCTTCCCCCATGCTGTTACTTTTCACTTCAAGTCAGCTACCTCTGTGAGTATGTAGAGAGGATTTTTACAAGTGGACTTTTGAAAAACCAGCAACCTTTCCTGTTATTGCAGATAACAGTCTTGGAGCTTCTTGGGTTACCTGTATCCCTGTGACTTGTGGAATAAAAACATGAGATAACAAGAGGATTTCTCTCTGGAATAAATGCCACTGTTTCAATTAACCAAAGGGCGTCACAAGATGGATTATAAAGCCAGGACAGGCTTTTTATCAGTCTTGATCCAAAACCCACCTTTTATCAATCTAAGGACAGTTAGGCAGTGGCTGGTGTTAAGACAATGGCAGCTTTGTTTTAATCTCCCATTTCCAGAGTCTTATTTTCCTGTGTCTTTCCCTCAATGGTGGCCGAACTTAATCGTGATTTGCTATAATAATTGTCATTATGATTGATAGCTTGATAGGAAGATTTCTTTTTTTTTTTTTTTTTTGGAGACAGGGTTTCTCTGTGTAGCTTTGGAGCCTATCCTGGCACTCGCTCTGGAGCCCAGGCTGGCCTCGAACTCACAGAGATCTGCCTGCCTCTGCCTCCCGAGTGCTGGGATTAAAGGCGTGCGCCACCAACACCCGGCGAATAGCAAGGTTTTATAAAAGGAATAAGAAGTCCAACGCTGCATGCAGTGGTAAGTTTGTCTTGCTGCCTAAGCCACTGGTGGGTGCTGTTGCTGCCTGTTGCTAATTTGCATAAAGTGGAAGATATCTTCAGACCCCCAGTGCTTCAGGGAGCTGAAATGTGTCATTAGTTTGAAATGCGAAGTCAATGGGATGATTCTTAAAAACAAGATACATCTTCTTCAGATAGTTAAGTAGTTGCTAAAATCAAAGTCCCATCTCTGCTCAGGGCCACATTAACCCTGTGTGTCCTTCCTTGCGGCTTTGAGACTTAAGCTCTGTTCTACAATTGTAATGATGACTTCTAAACATGAGCAGCGCTTGTATTGGGCCATCCAGGCAAAGCACCCAAAAGCAGTGATATTAAGGAGTATTTTGGAAGTGCTAAGCCGAGATATCCATCCAAGTTGCTTTCCTGTTCCCTTGGTTTCTGTGGGTTTTTTTCTTTTTGTTTTGTTTCTTTGTGGAAACCAGGGATGGTAAAATCAATGTTCATTTTGTAACTGAGAGCTGGTTGTGGCTTCAGCTCTCTATGTCCAGAGTGTGAAAGGGGAGCATTGTGCTGTAAAGGAGGACTCCTGCCCCCTGGATGTGACTCATCACCAGAGGCTCACAATGAAAGCTCACCGCCACCCAGAGCAGTGCCACCTGCGCTACATTCTGGACCTTTCACCTACTTTGTGAACACACACACACACACACACACACACACACACCCCTACCTCAGCATAGCTGCTAAAGCTGGCTGTGGGTGAGGAGAAGACTGAGACCCAGTGGTGACTTTAACTCAGCAGACAGAGGAGTTTGCACTGATAGCAGACAGGTACCAGTGGACGAAGTTCCACCGGGGAACTTGCATTGGTGAAGGGTCGTTTCTTCCCATTGAGATTTGGGCATAGAGAGCACTGGATCAGTGGCCATCGACAAGTTAAAATCTCTGTTGAAAGGAGCGTGTGAGAGTTGGATGAGCACCATGTATTAGTCATCTTCATGTTGCTGCGATAGCTTAGCCTGGCGAAACACAACTTAGAGGAGAAGAGGGCTTATCCAGACTACAGTTCCTCGTGGCACCAAAGACACAGAGCAAGAGTGTGGGGCTGGCTTGGCAGTCAGGAAGTGGGGGAGGTGGGGGCAGACAGAGACAGAATCAGAGAGACCAGGAAGTGGAACCAGATTCTGAACCCTCAAAGCCCACCCCCAGTGACCTGCTTCCTTCATCAAGCCACCGTCTCCTAAAGGTCCTGTAGATTTCCCAAATGATGCCGCTAACTGGGGACCAGATATTCAAAATACATGAGCCTATTGAGGTTATTTTTAACTCAAACTTAAACATAGTCTATGGAAACACTCTGGGGCGGCGGTGGTTCTAGGGCTGTCAGGCCTGTCCTCAGTCTATCCTCGGCTCACATTTCTCCCCATCATGAATCACAGGGCCTTTGGGTCTCAGCCAACATGCCTCAGCAGACATGAACAGGGGTCCATTTTCTCCATCATCTCATATATCTCACTGACTGCCCTCCTCTTTTCTTCCATGTACCACCACCATGTTTTGTTTGTCTTACACTGCCAGGGTATGGTTCATTTCCAGTGACTTTTTAGGCTATATTGACACAAACAGCTCTCAGCTCAAAGGAACAAAAGTGATGGTTTATTCTGGAGGCAATTAAGAGTGACTCTGGTCAGGAAATATAATTTAAGGTTCCCCAGATACTGCATTCTGACATGGTAACAATTCCATGAAGTTTGCATAGTAACAGAACAAAGAAAATCATGAATCAAGAATTTTCCAGTGCTTTGGTGAGTACATAAGGTAGGTGGATCACAGGGGAGCAGGGAGATCTCAGCTATGGGCCTCAGATGATGCCTGATGTTGTCCTCAGCTTTTTGGTCGATGGAAACCAAAGATATTCCAAAGAATTTACCTAACGGTCACAGAGATGTCAGGCCACATACAAAGGAGGGCAATAAATGGCCACGAAGGGGACTGAAGATGCACCGAGGTAATTTGGCTCTAGACTTGCAACATTTGACATCTCTGTCTCACCAAAGTTCTGATCTGTCCATGAGCCTTTGTAGTCATACCTTTCCAGGGATTCTTGTTCACAGCTCTTTACCATCTGGGGTCTTGGCTGATTGATATTTCTCCCCTGTCCCTGAGAATGATTATCTGTACACTAGCTGCCTGTTAGCCATATGCGTGGCAGTGCTATGTTCTGGATGTAGTCTGTTCCCTAAAGGTTCACATGCTAGAAACTTTGTTCTCTGTCTTGCCATGTTGAGAGCTGATGGACTGGTTAAGAGAGGGCCTAATGACAGATAATGAGGTCATTGGGGCTGTCACTTCAGGAACAGATTAATAAAGTTCTCTTGGAACTTCATTTAGTCTCTTTTAAGTTGGTTATAATTTTTTATTAAAAAGGAAGCATGGACCTCAAATCTCTCTGGCTTATAGGCTCCCAGAATACACCTGCCATGTTGTGGTATAGCCAGGAGTCCCCCAACTCAAGGCAGTGTTGATGCCATCATCCTATACCTCTAAGCCTTAAATGAAACAAAGTTCATTTTCTTTATAAAGTTCCCAGCCAGGGATATTTTATAGCAACAGAAAACAAACTAAAATAGGCAGATAGAACTTCCAAAATTAAATATAGAGCATAGTAGTTATATGCGATCATTTCCTCTGCTTTTGCCTACGTAACCCATCCTCAGTCCATCCTTTATTCATGCTCCAACCATCATCCATCCATCATTCAACCATCATCCGTCTACCTATCAGTCCGTCTGTCCATCCATCATCAATTCACTCACTCACAGTTTTGTATTGCTTATTTTCTAAGTGTCAAGTTACTTTCAGGGACACTCAGATAAATTAATTTTCCTGCTTCCTTACAGAGTCCAGACATTGCTATTCTAATGATTTTAAGTATCATGCTTTAGGTAGACAACTCAAACTAAAAATACCTATTATTGTTATCACTACTCTGCCTTATCTTGGCAGAAAAGACTAGAATTTATGCAGGGTAATTGGCTTCCTGGCGTGTTTTCTCCTGTGTTCCTTTTTACCGAGGACAGCATAGTATTCCTGCAGCTGCTCGTCACATTGTGGTGACAGCCAGTCATGCAGCAGTCAGGAAGGTGTGACTTCATTCTGTCTTTAACACTTCCATATGCCGCCTGCACAGTGTCCAGCAGTTAGTTTGTGTGAGGGAGTCACAGCAGTACAGCAACATGCAAACAGTTTTGTTCATCCGGGAGCTTTAAAGCGCATACAAACATCCCTTGCTTAAGGCCTAACTCCTCTGAGATGATATCAGGAGAAAGTGGTATTTTGTGGAGGGGTGAAGCATGAGGGGCTTTGTTCAAGGTCAGATCGTAGCCTGCTGCTACTCTTGGAAACAGCCCTTCATCTCTGCAGCTCCTGTGCATGCTCCCTTCTTCTTTGACTACTGTGGGGGAAACTCTGTGCCTTTTGAAATTCCAGTGTTTTCCAGTCTTTCTTGGGTTTGGTTTGTTAATAGAGGATGTCTCCAAGGGAGAGATGAGTCCTTAAAGTTGTCTTGAATAGAGCATGTCCTGCTAGGTGGCAGAGATGAGTCTGGGGATGGGAGGAGGGATGATATTAGTTAGAATTCTTCTTAGTTTTAAGCCACAGAAAACCTGTCTAGTCCTGTGAGTGACTGGAGGGCCACTGGCAGTGGCAGGCCAGGAGCACCTGAATTTGGGCTCTGTCTCCTGTCTGTGCCTCTTTACATGTTGCAACACCATTCTTTGCTCCTGTCCGTTGTCCTCCAACAACTGAGGAGTTCTGAGATATCCTACCCTGCAGCGGAGTCATTCCAGATAGGCCATTTGCAGGAAGCATTCAAAAACATCAGGAATGAAAGCCTTAAACAGGTGTCACTTCACTGTGCCTCGAACCCAGGTGAGACCCATCCTGAACCCTGTCATTTCCCGAGTCAGTGCTCACTAAGCAACTACTGTCTGCATTTGTGCTTGTGTGGGACACACCTGTGTGCATGTGTGTGTGGAGGTCAGAGGGCAATCATGCTTTCTCAGGAACTGTCCACCCTGGTTTCTGAGACAAGGACTCTCATTGGCCTGGAGCTCATCCATTCCACTAGACTGGCTGGCCAGTGAGCCTTAGGGTTCCTCTGCCTCTCCAGCGCTAAGATGACAAGTTTGTGCTTCCATGGCTAGCTTTTTACAATGTTGCTGGGGATCAAACTCATGTCCTAGCTTGGATGTCACCCCCTCCCTTGACCTAAAGAAGTTTCCCACAAGTCCCTGTGGTCTCTTGCAATCCCATAATACTCCATGCTAAACTTTAACAGCATTTCTTTTACTACCTTGAGTTGCCCTCTTTCCCCTTGAGGCTGAGAGCTCTTTGAATTCTGGGACTGTTGCTGGCTGCACTGTGTCCCCTGGTCTCTCCCAATACATGGAAGGGGCTGAACAAACATTTGCTCATTCAGACTTGACCCCTAATGGCGGCAGTACATGGAGTCACCATGTGATCATTGTCCTGCCTTTCTTCTCTGAACATTCCCTAGAAGTCACTTCTGTGTCCCTGTTTACTTAACGAGCTTCGTAATGCTTGAGAAAGACATTTATTTGCACTGGCATAGGAGAGACTCTCTGTACCAAGTGTCACTCATCCGACACCTCTCCCCAGGCTTGGAAAGTGATGATAAGAGATAAAGTTTGGTGAGTGTATATTTCTGGGCAGACTCTCAAATGCTCTGCCAGAGGCAGAGTTTCCACGCCTGTCGATGGACATGGAGCCACTCTTCTAGAATGTTGTACTCACAGGAAGTCTCTGTGTGCTTCCTCTGCGTCTGCTCATAGTGCTGAACTTAAATTTGAAGGAATTCTGTTCTTCCTATCAAATTCTGGTTTTGTTACAAGGAGTCACAAAGGCTTTGATTTGTTCTTGGGCTGGGCTATTTCCCTTCAGTTGGTATTTTCAGCATTTTAGTTCAGATAGGAAGTCTTAATTGTAATTATATTTTCCTTTGTGCCACCAGCCCCAAATAACAACAAGGAGACTTACTATTAATTATAAAGCTCACCCTTAGCTTAAGCTTGCTCCACTAGCTCTTATAACTAAAATTATTAACCCACATTTTTATTAATCTATGTTCTGCTGTGTGGCTTTTACCTCTCTCCTATTTTGTGTGTCTGACTTCGTTCCACTCTTTGATGGCATCTCTCTGGCGTCTAGACTCTTTCTCCCCAGAAATCCCGCCTATCTCTCCTGCCTAGCTATTGGCCATTTGCCTTTTTATTATATCAATCCCAGCAATACATTTTCACAGTGTACAAATATCCCACAACACTTAATGCAGCATCAGATGCTACACACAGACAAGCAGCCCTTTGCACCTCAACAACCCTCATCTGTCTCCCCAGTGTCTGTTGGCCTGCAAAAGGCTGCTTATGTCACAGAGACCAACTCCCATGCCACCTGCCATTCCTCCTCTTTGCCCTACTTCTGAGTGCTGTGCTTTTGAGCCCAAACCCCACCCCAGCTCATGAGTTGTCTGTGAAAAGGGCCCTAACATTCACCACTTTTATTTGTTCCTTGGAAGATGTGGGTGCTTATTTAACTCAGTGTATTGAGCGTCTGCTATCTACAAGGGGATTGCTCCTCCTTGGATGGAAACCCATTTGCCCCAGACATATATAGGTCCCATATTTAAAGGCTGTTAGGAGAGGAGAGACGCTTGCTAAGCCATACATAGACATTGCCACCAACAACTTCTCCTGTGAGTAATACCTCACCTGTGGTATTGCTTCATTTTAATTCTGCCATTCTGTTTGGGGGTTGTCTTAAAGTTTGAGGGATGCTAATCTTAGGGCTCTCTGTTCCTAACTATGTTACAAAAGCAGACAGGAAACTCAAACTTTAAGTGGAAACATCTCTTTCACTCTGTGGGGTTCTCAGGGACCCTGCAAGTTTCTAAAAACATATGAGTATAGGCCTGTCAGGCCATCAGCCTCCACCCTCTGGGGCCTGACTGTAGCTATGTGACAGGTTGTCACACTTGCTATCAGCTGCACCCTATTTTCTGAGGGCAGCCTTCCCTAGGGTCCTGGCTGTCATCAGCCATCAGTACCCATCCCTGCAGTGTTTCCCTTGGACTCTGGTGACCAGCCTACAGCAGCCCATCCATAATGCTCTAGAGACTCCCATGTACCTGAAGAAAGGAGTTTGGACTCCCCGCTGCTTTCTAAGGCGCAGCTCCTAAGGGCTGTTGCGTGGTGGCTGTACCCTACTAGCCCCAGGGGACACCTGGGTGTCAGCAGCCAGTGTAGACTCTGTAAGTGGGTGGCTTCCACCCCTCTGGGAGAAGCACACACACACACACACACACACACACACACACACACACACACACACATACACACAAATGCCTTAGAGTCAGGGTGAACTGGAAGGTGTTTCACTGGGTGCCCTGAGGAGTGGCAGGCAGCCTTTGCAGTTTAGAGGTGGCCATTTGTCAGGACAGGCAGCAGGCAGACAAGGCTGCTTCCAACTTGATCTTGGCTTGTTCACAATGAAAACACGGTAGTGTGGGCAGAAATTGACAGTGAATGGGTGGGCGGACGAGGGGAGCATATTTGGGGAACAGCCAGAGCAACTGCAGATACAGAGGGAAGCCACTTGGTGTGTGTAGTCCTCCTGTCCCCAGTGAAGAGCCAGCCTGAAGGGCCAAGGCGTCGGCACACAGAAACCAGGGTGGGAATGTTCTTACGAACGGGCCAGGCTGTTTTGCTCAGTGAAGAGAGAGCCTAGGACCTTACCTCTGACTCATCACTGGAATTTGAATCCCTGTTGGTGAAGGTGCGACTTCCTACTTCTTGAGCAGCAAAGACAATGGCTAATGCTACTCTAGTCCTGGGAGCTGAGCACACGTCAAAGTGTGCTATCAACAGCGGTCCATTCACACACACAATACACACAAACACACACACACACACACACACACACACACACACACACACACACACACACACGTATATTATACATACACATATATGTGCTCATTTACATACATGGAACATTTACATATCAGATTATTTACATATGCAATATAGTCACATACCAATTTGCTTACATACATGATTCATTTACAAACGCAATACATTTACAGGTATCAGCTGACTTACATACGTTTACACACTCATCTCATTTCTATGTATCAGTGAATTTATACACACAGCACACTTACATCCACCAACTTATTTATATATGTATTCTTCCCACACCAACCATTTCCACACATAATACAGCTATACTAACATTCCTTTTGCACGCACCATACATCTGCATACACTAACTCATTCTCTACAGTACATTTACATACACTGGTGAATTTACATATAAAAACATGTCATGTCTACGTTCATCAATTTATTACACACGCATGTTTTTACAACCAGACATTTACATACGCAACTATACAACTCGCTGATTTGTACACCTAAGACATTTCTATACAATCACTTATTTCTATGTTCAGAGTACAGTTACATATGCCAACTCATTTACATACACAATACTTTCACTCACCAACCCATTCGTAATACTACATTTATATACACTGGGTCATTTGCATATACATTTGCATGCCTTAGCTCATTGGGATCATTTCTCTTAGAGATGAGAGTCCTAAGCCTATTTGCTGCTCGTGCTGCCTCTGTTGACTTGGCTCAGCTCCACTGTCCATATGTACACATCGTAGCAGCCACAGTGTGTGAAAGTCTATCTGGTTTACCAGTATTTTCAACAACTAGCCTGATCCCGACAGATTCTTGCCTGGCATCAGGCTTGCCCCAGGGTTCTCCAACCCTCTGCAACTCACCTCCTCCTGTAGAGGCTTTGCAGAACTGTGTCTGTCTCCCTAGGTAACTACTAATCACCATTTTGGGGTGTTTTGTTTTGTTTTTTGCCTGGATGGTGCAAGTCTACAGTCATTGCCCAGGTTCATACTGTCTCTGTGAATTGGCTCTGGTCAGGTTTAAAGCACTTCTCCATACGAAGTGCCCACCTCCAACAGCAAAGCCCAAGAGCTTCTTAACAGCCTGCAGATAGTGTACTAGGGACAGAGAAACTAGGGAAAGGAGGAAGCACAGGAATCCATATCTAGCTCAAGTGGCAGTGTAATTTATCGTAACTGCATTTACTGTGGAAAACGGACTCTTCAAAAGGCAAAACCTCATGACAAGGGGCAGTTGTTAGGTTAGACCCTTACATAGAAGGAGCTTCACATCTCTTCATGGGAGTCTCAGTGATGATTTGGTAAAGATCTTATTGGTGACTCTGCTGGTTTGGTTCATTTCCACCTCAGACTCGGGCCTTGGGTCCTGACTATCTGTTCTGATTTTTATACACAATGTTGTCCCCATGGTGTGTTGGCCAGTCGCCTTCCGTATAACAGTTTCTCAATAGACCTGTTTGCATGTGATCACCATTTCTTGTGCTTTCCTTATCTGCCAGCCCCTCTATCCCAGGGGTTCCTCTAGAGCAGTGGTTCTCAACCTCCTAATGCTGTGGCCCTTAATACCGTCCTTATGTTGTGGTGACCCCAACTATGACACTGCTTCATTGCTACTTCATAACTATAATCTTGCTACTGTTATGATTCCTTATGTAAATATCTAATCTGTGACCCCCAGAGGGGTCACGACCCACAGGCTGAAGAGGATTACTCTGTGTGTAGACTGAACCACTCTCCTCTCCCTCTCACACTGCCCTTAGCTTGTACTGTTGTGCTGTCTGTCTTGCCATCATTGGTCCACCTCCTCCACAGCATAGAGAATTCCTCATGAGGATTTGAAGTTGCCACCATTGAATCTTTGCATCCTGTCACTCTCTCTGGCCCCGAACCCCAGCACAGGTCCTAGCTCTTAATAACATGTTCATTCTAGGGATGGCTTTGATGTCATCAGTACATGATTCTGGAATGTGCATATTAAAGGCAGAAATCAGCAGTTGATGCCCGTTAGCTCGTCTTCCTGAAGACATCTTCAAGGTCCAATCCTGAACCTGACCTTGCTCCTTCCTCTGTCAGGCCCATAGCACTTTCAGGCCGTCTCTCCCTGTCTGCTGGAGAGAGTGAAGTCCTGAGTGAATGTGTGCTGTTGACATGCTTACAACCATGTCAAGGAGCCGCATGCCTCAGACCAATGGGAGTGGCAAAGCCTTCCCCAGTGGAGGCTCAGAAGGATGGCAAAGCCTGTTTTGGATCCTAGTGTGATTGTTGACAGTGTGTGCAGGAAATATCCAACATAGCTTTCTCCTGTGGTTGTTTACAGCCTAAAGACTGTGCCCCTACAGAGACTGTTCCTAAACCTTAGCTAAAGCTATCTCCTTGTTCGGCTGTATCAGTAACTGTCTCCTTGTTGTCTGTATGAAATAGACCTGCTTCCTCTTTAGCGGTATATAATAAACACACTGAGCTTCTCCTTCAGAGAGCACAGACCACACAATCTCAGCTTTTCTGTGTACACATGTCCATGTTTCTATAATTTCTTCATTCCCTTGCTGTCCCAGGTAGGTCATGAAGGATGCAGCCATGAGTCAACACAGCCTCAGCCAGTCTTGGCTCCTTTCCTAGAAACCCTTGGCTACATGGAAGCCTTATGTTCCCTATCTATATTGCTGTCTTCAGTGACTGAGGAATTGCATTTGTCCCATCTACTAATCTCTCCCTTCCTGGTTGACCAGTTCTCCCTAGAGGACAGAATATCCTAGCCCTCTGTTCCAATATGTTCCAGGATCTATGTTCTGGCCCTCTCCTACACTGAGCCCTTCTCCCGAGCACAGTAGTGCCACTACCTGGTTCTGGACAAAGCTCCCTTCCTCTTTCACACAGTAGGGACATGGCAGTGTCAGCTGTGAACCACTTTGAGTTACTCTACGCAGCAACTCCAAAGGATAAGGAGAGGACTCCTTTTCCTGTAGCATGTGCAAAGTGCCTTTCCCCACAGACACCTAAACTCGATATGTGTATGTGTCCCTTCTTACCACGGCAGATGTCACAGTCCCTAGAACGTTCTGCTTTTCAGAATGATAGGAGGGAAGAAAGGTGAATTCCCACAGTTTTTAGAGCTTGACATGGTAAACTCTGATAGCAGTTCAGATGTTGCCATCACAAATGCTGTGGCTGTGGGCAGGTCCCTGAGTACAGTGACCTGAGAGGTTGGGCTGGTCCTAGTTCCTTGTGTAGTATACGGTCACTTTCAGGCCAGAAAGGAAGTCATAACTGTGTTCTGCCAGACATTATCCATGTTTTGAAGTAGAAGTGTATGAATAAAAGGAGAGCCCTTCCTTGGCAAGAACCCCAGTGGCAAAGACTCTCATGAGCCAGGATTGTCACCCACTGCTTCCTCAGCAAGACATCTATGCGTACTTGCAGTGGGGGAAGCCGTCAACCCTCCCCTGGCCCCAGTAGTTGTGTTGCTCTTAGTATCATGTGCTAAACAGTTATGGACAGGGGTGTGGGGTTGATTGGGGGTTCTGTTCTCAGTGTCAGTGTGTATGTACATGGTCACGTTTGTGTGGGTGCATACATGTGTGTGAGTATAGAGGCCAGAGGCTAGGATTAGCTGTCTTCCTCAGTGGCTTCTCCCCCACCTCCCCCAGTTGTGTGGCAGGGTCTTTCACTGAACCAATTTGGCTAGACTATGTACGTGGCCAGAAAGCCCCTGTCTCTGCCTCCCCACCTCTGGGGTTCCAGATGCGCACAGCCACAGCCAGCTTTTTACGTGGGTCCTAGGGGTCCTAACTCAGGCCCTTGAGTACTTCCCATCACCCATCTCTTCACCCTTTCCTGTGGCTTTACCACAACCCACACTGCTTCTGTTGTGGATTGACAAGAGGTCTCTCCAGCCGAGAAAAGTCATTTGGTTCCTAGACAGAGGAATAGAAAAGCCAGACTTCCGGACAGACCAGTCTCTTGCCCCACTGCTACTGTTGCTTCCCAGGTGTGAACTGTCTCACAGTTCCCCGTGGAGTGGCTTTTCTAGGCAGGTGTGCGTCCATTGGCTGTGGCCGTGCTCTGCTTAGGCTAGGTGACTGCTTCATTTAGTCAAAGTGACTAGCCCTTCTCTGGAGTCTAGACAGTCACAGGATCGCTCTGAAGAGGAGTTACCACACCAGCTCCCGGGTGCAGGGAAGTCTATTCAGACACAGTCTATGCTGCACAGAGGTTGCCACTCATCTGCAGTGTATTGACACAAATTCTTCAGTGAGCCTGAAGTTCACCTGCTGTGAAGACATTCGCCCTTCTCTGCCCTTGAGAGGAACAGGAAAATGATTTCCTGGTGAGAAATCCTGCACTCGTAAGAAGAGCCAGACTTCCAAAGAGGCACGCACCACTGTCAGAGGGGCTAATCATCCAAATGACAGACACGCATGGCCGGCTTCCATCTTTATGCCACCTTGCTTGAGACCAGATGAGCAGGCTGTCAGCCCTGCAATGGAGAATTCTGTTAGAACAACATCCTCAGGGAATAGCTTTATCCGCTAAGGATGACAAGTGAGACCAATGCACACAAAGCTGGAATTGCATGGCTGTGCCTCTCAGGTGCTGCAAGACCTAGGACTAGGGGATCTGCTCTGGGAGGCAGGGGAGACTCCTCCATCACCCTGGTTTGGTGGCCCCTGGATAGGACTTATTTACCTCTTGTCATTTGACCTGGCTGAGGCAGTAATGAACTCAGGAAGTGGAGGAGGTAGATTATGTTTTCACATTTCAGACCCTGAGTGATTCATCGTTTCACTCTTGATTCTCCGTGGGGATAGATACACCATGTACCAGGGATGGTTGGTTGGTGGAGTATTTCTGCCAGCAGGGCCTGAGCACACTTGCATTACTCCTGGGCTATTCTCAGGCACACACACCTATATTGCTGGCACTGCAGCCATCACCTCCCACTGGGACACCCGACTCTGCTCTTATGCCCTCTTGTTGTTGGTCTCAGAACATGTGGGAATGTTGCCATGGCATCTATCTAGAAGCCCTTCAAATGTTCATATTCAGCCATAACCATAGAGACAGAAAGTAGATTAGGTTCCCAAGGCTTTGGGGGAGAGGCATCGTGAGTCACTCTTGGAGGCATTGAGTTTCTTTTGTGACTGATGGGAATATTATGTAGTGATTGTTGTACATTTAAATATACTTAAACACATATGCACACACACACGAGGGCACACACACACACACACACACACACACACACACACACACACACACACACACACTGATTTGAGGCTTGGGAGGTGGTTTGACTGGTAAAGTGCTCACTGAGTAAGCATGAGGACCTGAGTTCAGATCCCCAGAATGCATGTAAAAAAAAATGCTGGGCATGGTGGCCTTTGCCTGTAATTTCAGTGGCAGAGGCATGTGGGTCCCTGGGGATTGCTAACTAGGCTACTTGGGTAGTTTCAGGTCAGTGAGAGAGCATGGCTCAAAGAAACAAACCAAAGATAGATTGCACCTGAAGAAAGACACCCAAAATTGTCCTCTGGCCTCCATACATAATACATGTGCACAGATACCAACACACACACACACACACACACACACACACACACACACACACACACACACACTGTTTAAAGTGGGAAAGCCCATGTTGTGTAAGTTTATCTCAGAAAAAGAAATAAATAAAAGTAAACTAAAAAAGCAAACCTAACTATGCAGTCCCTATTTCCTGGGAGTAATTGACCCAGCATTTTTCCTTTGCTCCTTGCATCTGCTCCATGCTAATTCCCAAGTTCATCCAAGGTACCAGGCTTGCCATACAGCACTTGTTTCCTCCTATTTAGTATGACCCATGAAACCCCCGTCTGGACAAAAGTTAACGGAGTCACCAGGCCCCGTGCTGCTCAAATGCCCAGGTCTTTGTTGGGGGGGGGGAGCAGCACCCTTGCTTGCTAAGAACCAGAAGGTGGATCCCACTGTTCCCTGGCACCTGCTCAGAACACTTCGGTTCTGTGGTGTGAATTTCTTTATAAATATACACATCAACAGAGTTCTTGACATTCTTCCCAGACCTGAGGAGGAGCAAAACCTTTCTAACTGAAATGAAACACACACAGAATTAAGAACAGGAGAAAGAAAGAAATCACAAGAACTTGTTGAGAAATGAAGGAATCCACACCCCACTATGGCCCCTGATGGTACATGTAGGATGCTTAGGTACAAATTTAACCTAAGTTAAAATACTGATTCTATTTATTAAATCCTAAAGGTTTGCCTAAGCCACATATTTCTTAAATAAATGTATGAAGATTAGTCTCCTCCCAAAATCAGTTCCTTCTGGTCACCTCACTGCTCAGTTTTGCCTTGTAGGGTTTGGTCCTTCCCTCTCCCTGCTGTGTTTTTGTTATTGGCCATTGGCTGAGGAGGAAACACTTGGGGAAATGAAGGTTGACACAGGTACTTTGACCAGTTTTAAATCAGACCTTATTCAATTCAAATAGGCACCCAAACAAGGAGGGCAGGGGCTTGCAAATGGCCCCAGAGCTGCTCCAGAAGGAGCCCATGTTACCCCCATTTACACTAGGGCTGGTATCTGCCCTGGAAGGTTCTAGATTTCATTGGAGGTTGGAGTTCGATTGTCCCTCTTGATGGGGTCACTGGGTACTCTTTTTTCCTTAGTCTCTGTTTGCAAAGGCCAAAGAGGTATCACCTTCTGTGACCATGTGACCAGCACAGGGTGACAGGGAGCCAGGGTGGCTTTTTCTACATCCTTGCATGGCACCACCCTTTTTTTCAAAGAATGGTAAGACTAGGAAATGTGATTTTTGAGAAGTCTAGCTTCTCAAGGGAAAAGATGTATCTACATTTTCCCGTGCACGATTAGAGGGAAATTAGATTTTGCTCACTGACCTGATACTGGCTTCTCTGCTTACATTACAACCCCCCAGATGTGTCTGGTTGCTGGGTTGTTGACTACACTAACTTCTGTATCCTTTAACTCTCCTCAGAGAATGGGCTTTTCAAGTCACCGGACTTGGTCATGAGAGCAATGATGTGACAAGAAGACTTGAAATCCATTACATTGTTAACATGATAACAGAAATCTAATAAATGGTAGAAAGGGGCATTAATAGAGGTGGTCTTTTCCTCCTGTTTTTTCTTTCTTTCTTCCTTTTGTTTTGTTTCTGTGTGGCTTTCTCTCTGACCTTTGTTGACGTACCGAAGCACGTTCTCCATTGAGCACATGCAGGCTGCGCTTTCTGCTGTCCTGCTGTATTGGTGCTCATCTGGAGACCAATCTGCAGCCTCTCATGCAGAGACTGTATCCCTAAGCCACACTCCATGTCACTCAGAGAACAAAACTATGGGTGAGGCTCTGAGGAGTGTGGTCCTGCACTTCCGGCCCCTGCATAGTTTGTGGAGTAAGTGTCAAGTTCACCACTGTTGTCTAACCCTCCAAGCCCTGGCATCTGAAAAGTCAGATCATGCCCCAATCTGAAAGCTATGGGCTGGAATATGAAGATGAAAGAAGCCCTTGAGAGTCCCAAGGTTGGGTTTTTGTTTTTGTGTTTTTGCTTGTTTGTTTGCTTTGTTTCGTTTTGTTGAGACAGAGTCTGGTGTATCGCAGGCTGGCCTTGAGCTCCTCACGTTGTTACTGACGGCTGGCCCTGAACTCCTGGTCCTCCTGCTCCCACCTCCAGTCCCAGTCTGTGTCCCTCGATAGCATGTGCCCAGACAGTTCATTGTGAGGTTGGACCAGCATCTGTAAGTCATCCAGAGCTTCCGTGAACCTGGATCCCAGGGCTTCAAATTTGCATTCCACAATCATCTGTCCACCCATGAGCACTGTTGCTGCTGGGGTCTGTCTATCCCTGTTCTCTCCCCAGTCTGTAATTAGACTTTTCCATTTATCCTTAGGTTCCCTGGTTTCACTTTAACATCTTTGCCATCAGTTATTTTCATGGAGATTTGTGGCTTTTTCCAGGGTGGACGTTAATGCAGAAGCCCTCCAGGGCTTTCTTGCTATTACATTTTGCCAATGGACAGCCCAGTGGGGGCACCTCTGCCCACAAGTAGCTCCTGATGGTCATGTATCCTATTGAGAACTGGTCACCTGCTGTCCATCTCGAAGCCTGCACTCTGTGTATGGACAGCCAAGAGGGTTCCCTGGGGTTTCCCAGGCCTCCTGTGTTCTGGAAAACCAAATCTTCTACCGGGCTGGAGAAGGGCTCCTGTATCCAGATCTTCCAGAAACTTATTTCCTCACGAATCACCGCTGGCCACTTTCTGTTTGGCTCATAGTTTAGACAAAGGGGATTTTGTATGTATCACTTCCCACCAGACTCTCGTAAGCGGAAGCCTGGGATTTGGAACCTGGGGTTGTTTTTCTGCCCATTAAATGAACACCTTGCTGGACACCTTGTTAACACAGTACAGTTCCTCGAGTCTTTATTACATGAGGGACTGCCTGAGCCGTCGGGACATTCTCTTACTGTTAACATGACTGACTGTGATCCTGGTTATATACCTCGGAAAATTAATTTTTGTGTCTTAGAATCATGTGTGATATGTGATTCTCATCATCCAAACTTAATGTAAAATTACATACCTTCCTAAATACTTCATCTGCATTTCAGAACCTAGTCTCCAAAATGGTTTTTAATGACATAATTTCAAGCTTTCATTTTAGCATATAAGAAAGCAGAGATCCCAAGCAGGGCTTTTCAATGATGGCACTGTTAACGTATTGAGTTAGGTAACTAACTGTGTGACTAGGCAGGGGTGGGGGTGGAGGGTGCTTTGTGTCTTGGAGAATGTTCTGCCCTCCCGAAGCCAGGAGGACCCACCAAGTTGAGATTAAAGGCATCCCCTGACATTGCCACATGCCCCCCTATACTGCTAGACAGAGGTAAAGATCAAAGGACAGGCCACGACAAAGTCACATGGCCTCAGCTCTTCTACGGGTGATTCATGTCATGATGTGTTTTGGAACCTTGTGACATGTGTGTCCAGGATGAACAGATTTAGCGAAGAGAATACAAAGGTGAGAGGGAGATGACATCTCAGTATCCGCCCCAGGGCAAAATCCACCTGCCTCATGGATATCAGCTCACTGAATTCAACCCTCTCCTACGAAGTCTTGAATCTTTTGAAGGTGGAGTACAACAAATGCCTAGTTTATGCAAAGTCCCTTTTGCACCTCTCCTCTCAGCAACCACTTTAGAGGTCATATAAAGCCACTGAGTATGAGAAGCCAAGCAGAGCCTGGCCCACTGTTCTTTCTGATGGACCATGGCAAGCCGAGATAGCAGGGATCTCAGAGCACAGACACCAAGAGTTGAAAGCTAAGCCAGACTCTGGGGCTGGGTGTGAACCCGTGTTCCCTTTGGGTGATGGTAACGAAAGCCTTGGGGTTCCTGGTGGGGAGGCTGCTCTAACTAATGTTTGTTCTGCAGAGCTGTCCATGGCTGTGCGGCGCCACTGGCCTGGTCCTATTTAACTCTCAGAGAGTCTTTTGTCCCAGGAACACCAGTCCTACTGAAGCAAGCCTAACTCTTATACTAAGTTACTTTAGGTAGGAAAAAGCTCTGAGCTGAAAAACTGCAGGGAGAAAAAAGAGTGTTTGGTTGTATTACCAGAAACTGGTTTTACTCTAATAAATCACTGCTTTAGATTCCACCTAAACCTTTTCTGCCCTGCTTCCCCTTTATAAGTCTTTGAATGAACAGTATTGTCTGTGTTTCTGACTTTTATTTCTTTCCCAGCCACCAGGCCATAATCCACAGGGGGAAAACAAATTAGACTGACTCACTGTCACTGGCCCATGGATCATAATGCCCCATTTTCTACCTGATTAGAAAAGAACATTCTAGAGCCTTTGCAAAAAATAAATAAGTGAATGATTAATTAATTGAATAAATAATTTTTACTTCTACAGCTGGGAAGTTGTAGGGGATAGGGAGAAGACATCAAGTGGGGGTCAAGAGGAGTCTTGATGTCCACTAACAACAGTCTGAGGTGATTCCCCGCTTTGTGCTGTTCTTGTCAGAGAATGACCACAGCTGAGGGAACATTTGATGAAAAAGCAGGGTTTCCACACTGTCTGCCCCTATTGAAACTGAGGCCTCATTTCCCGTCAATGTGTTTTTCTAGCTGGGGATCTGGGAATAAAATCAAATAAATAAATAAAATCGGTGTCAGCCTCTTCAGTCACCAGCCCCACAGCGATGCTCTGAGAACAGCTGCTAACAGTGGGAAAGAGCTCTGACAGACCGAACAGGGTCCCCCCCCCCCCCCGGCACTCCATCACCCACGTTCTACCACTTACCAGTGGCCTAAACCAGAGTCTCCCCTGCCCTCTCTCCTCCAAGTGCAGTCACTGCCTGTAAACGGAACCTCCGATAACTACCCATGAGCCCATGGACGCAGAACGCAGAGCATCCAGGATCAGAAAGTGGTGTCACACCAAAATTAGTAAAGGGGCTGTTTATAAACATATGCATAGAGTAGAAAACCAAAAGGGCTAAACTAAGAGCCCGGGACTTACAACAGCAAAGCCCAGAATCCCTGCCTTCCCAGGCACCAAGGAGAATGGGAAAGAATAGGGAGCGAACAGGGAGGCTGTAGAAGGTGTT
>NC_048598.1:14914825-15009825 GCF_003668045.3 Cricetulus griseus | reverse complement strand
GATCCTCCACACTTCCCTCCACAGTTTCACCAGAAACATGTCACTCTTTGTCATTTCCCAAAGTCGTTACTACTTTAGGACTGCCAACGAACAAAACTGTACATTTTGTTCTTTTCTGGGCATCTTTCTTAAAGATGATGCTAAGAATGAATTGCTCGACTTCAGGGGCTGGATCCCTTTAGAGAACGAAGGCATGCCTTTTAACTCTGATACAAAGAAAAATCCAGATAGTGGGGGTGGAGGGAGGAAGGCACACTACAGAGGAAATGTATCTGGTACCTGCTAGCTATTGTTTCAGAGACACCTGCATATGGCAGACATTGGCCAGTCAGCAAAAATAAAGGGACTAATAATGATGCATTGCTACTTTGAAAACACTATTACTATCAGGTGGGAGGGGAGAAAACAAGGAAAGCCAGATTTCCACACACTTACACCAACTGTCTTAGCCAGCTGATCTTGGGATTAACTCAAGGTTTCACTAACCATTGGCCAGTATTCTTCAGCTGTATTACCCAAGATCTTGCTCTCCGCCACAGGAGTAGAGGGATGATTCTAGAGAGCTGTTGGGGAAATGCAACATAACATAAACTTCAACGTTTTCCAGAAAAAGAGAAAGCTCAGTATAATCTCAATGGAAAGGTGGGAAGACCTTTGCAGGTAACATCTGGGAAGGAAATGCTGATAGGTCTGAGCCAGGGGGACTGAAACAAAAGAAACAGATCAGCCTGAATGAGAACATGCATGTGTTAAATATAGAGATGCATAATGTCTCTCTGCAAATGGAAAGGACCAGGGATGGCAAGGGACCTGGTCTCCCAAAATGAACTGAATGAATTACAGAGAGAATGAGGTCAAAGAGCCCGCAGCTTGGGAAATACTAGCTGCACTTCTTGAATATCAATGCTACTACAGAAGTCACTCTCAAGGACCCAATGCATCGTGAGATGGGGCACTGGCCTCAAACTCAGCAACACACCATCTTAACAATGGAGGCGAGCAGAGTCTCTCCCTTGTGATCTGAGTGGACTTATGATTAAACTGGATAGAGACATAGTGATGTTGCTGACAGAAAGCCGTGGATTTGTAATAACTTCAGGAACTGTCTGCAAATGTCTCAGGGGCTCTACAGGGAGCCATCCCTTAAAGGAGATTATTTGTTTTGTCAAAAAATAAAATAAAACAAAAAGCATAGTCCTTTCTCTTCTCCCCGCTCTGCCCCCTGGCCCCCTGCCAAGCCAGAGTCTCCACAGAAGAGGCATAAAGAACTCCTAGACTGTGACTTAAATCATGTCTCCTAACTGTACAAGTTCTACCTATATGAGACGCACTTTGGCAAGAGAACCCTGAAACATACAATCAAACAAAATTATAGTTTTTCTTCTTTTCTTGGGAGATGACAGGCTAGGTTTTATTTTATTTTACTCTACCTTAATACTCTTGATGGCCAATTCACCTCTGAAATCTGGAAAGAGTCCCATAGTGATGCTTTTACAAAACCCCACTGCCATTGACCCTGTTGTACAGGCTACAAATTCATATGAGCACACAAATTACCATTTATGTGCTATGTATCATTAATGACGTGGTCTTAAAAATCCTTATCAAGCACCCTGACTACACATTTCAAGCGTGGAAAGGTTCCATCAAATAATGTTACATGAACCTGACAACGTGCCCTCCCCAGTCAGAAGTGACAGGCTGTAAAAGAAACATGATGGCTTGTGCATCCCTAAGCCATCCAGTGCTGGAAGGAGCACTGGGCTGCATCCTCAGAATATTATCTGAAAATCACTGATACCTTCAAAGTTTCTTCCTCTCAGACAAGACTACATGTGAGATTGCCTACTGTACAAGGAACTTAATGTTACATAACGAGGAACTGAGACTAGGATTTCTCTGTGCTCCTAGGGATGTCCGGTGGCTCTATAATATGGAGTCCCCACAGGAAATCACATAAACAGACATCACCGGCATGATCATCCTTGTCGCAGAACAGACTAAACAACCTCAGCACCTAATTGCTATCTATCAGCCAAAAAGAAAAGCACAGGCTTAGACAGAGCAACTTCCGGAATCTTCTGTACAGGTTTATTAAATATTGAGATCAGAAATGAAATTAAATGTTAATGGAAAAAATCCATTACTACAACACAAACAACACTGACCTTTGGAAAGGAACATTACTTCAGGTTAGTTACATTGCAGATGAGGCTGACTTCAGGTCTTGGCAGCTGTAAACAAAGAATCGGGTTTTTTTTTTGTTTTTTTTTTCATTCTAGCTTCATTTCAGTCTGTAGAGACTAAACCGAAAGCAGAGTGGCAACCCCTGCCTTATGTTAAATCTCCTGGAATGGGGGGGGGGGACATTTCTTGCATAGCATAAATTACATAGCCTCTAAAGCTACGTTGAATCTTGCCACTATCATGTGAATTGGTTGTCATTTTCCAAAATTGCTAAATAAGAATCTTTTCCTTTTATTGGGAGTGGGGGGAGAAGTAAATACAAAGCTAGTGGTTCCATATAAATGTCCAGGCAGATCCTACTGATCAGACATGACGCATTAATGATTAAATGTTGGTCAGACAGAGAGTGAGCCCTCTTCTCCCACAGGGTACCTTCCTGTCAAATGTCACCTAGAAGTGTTCCTTAGATTTCAGGTAGAGGCTACAACATATGCATCCCCCAAACACCAGCACCGCAACACTGCAGATCAGATCACCCAGGAAGGCCCTGCTCTCCCGGCTCAACCAGTTCCCCCTTCCCTCCCCAGCATCCGCCTTCCTGAGAGCTGCCAGTCACTAGGCTGCCTGCACCAGCCCTGACAGCTGTCCATGCAGAAAGAAGCACAGCTAGTAAACAAACAAACAAAAAACACAAAACAAACAACAACAACAACAAAACCCAGAGAGCTCAGATTTAGATCCTTGATTCCTTGAGCAAACACCTCCCACGACTCAACTTCTCACAAAGACAAGATCTGAGGCTCCTTGCCTTGCCTATCATGAAAATGTTTAAGAGGCACATGACCATGGAGTCTGGATCTCTTCAGTGGCCTCCAACTCTTGAGTAAAACTTCAACACAAAGCATACGTCCACAAATTCACCTCCTTGTGTCTAGTGATTTAAGGACAGGTAAAAAACACCACTATGTACGAAAAGTCACATATTATATAGCACAGTCCTCTACTGGAAAAGGCACAGAGTGAGAGGGTCAGACAGGTCTCAGGTCAAGTTTGAAGTTCTACAATTGACTGGCTAGCTCACTTTGAACAAGGTGACTACTGTGGGCTTTTGTTTTCTCGCTTATAATTCAGATTTTAAAAGACAATAACATACTTCTTGGGGTCAATGCAAGTTGCATACCATCCGTTTGTTTTGTGTTATTACAACCACAAGAAAAGAGCATTATTTAGCTCACAGCAAGGCACAGATTGTGGTGAGGGATGCTTTGGCTGTATCATCTCATGGCGATATCAATGTCTACAATGGTGTAGGAAGGAAGGAATCACAAAAAGCCACAGAGGCTGGGATTGTGCCATCCTTTCTGATAACTTACTCTAGTGGCCCAAGGTCTCCTGCTAGGACACATTTCTTAAATGTTGCATCAACTGTTATACTGGGGACAAAGCTCCCAACACAGGAACAAAGGACAAACCACAGAACACAATAAATGTGCAACAACCCCCAAGTCTTGAGCAAGTACCCCAGAAAATGAAGACTTATATTCCCACAAAACCTGCCCAAGAATATTTAGAAACACCATTTTCAATAGGAAAAAACTGGAAGCCGAAATGAAAATGAGGAAATGACTGATCCAAACTTTGTTTGAGGAGAAGGGTTTTATTGTAGATCTAAGGGAGAGAGCATATGGCCAAAACAGCTGGTTTATATAGGACTCCAAAGCTGGGGGAAGGGAAGCGAAGCCCAGCCCCTGGGCTGGAGAGTAGGGTAGGGGGCAGGGTGAGAAGTGCTGGGAAGAGCCACAGCTACTGAGTGAGACTTGTCCTGGGGTTTTTTTGGGACTTGACAGAAGGAACCCAGGAGGAAATTGGTCCATCCTAACCATGGACTACTCCTTAACAACAAAAATGACAGACAGGATACATACAAGAGCTGGAGTGGACCTCCACAGAACTTCGCTAAAGGAAAAGTTCACGTTAAACTATTTATTACATGCTCTATAACATTCTTGAAAAGTGGAAAATGGAAGATAATACTTTTTAAAGCTGGAGTAATGTGGGCACACTGGGCACAGTTTTAAGAGTTCCGGCCGCATGAGGGGCTTTCCTGGCGATGGACATGTTCCATCAATGCCAAGGTCCTGATTGTGATACCATATGCTGGTCACAGAAATTATATATGTGTGTTGTATGTATATATATGCACATATATGTATATGTATAATGTATATATATATTTCAGAAGATCACTGCAGTGATTAAATGATACATGGAATTGAATGATATTTAAGCAGCTATTAAACGTATTAAATTGCCTAGCACAGAAAGCTCAAAGCAGTAACAGATTCATAAGTGCTCTTCAGGGCACCTTCTTCCAGAAGTTGTAAACAGAATGCATGTGTTCTCAAGAGCTTTACTCCTGCATCAAATGAAACTAACTTCATAAAATGGTCTGATCCTAATGCAAACACTCCTTAAAGCATGGGCTTTTTTGGAAATCCGGACTGGATGAGAATCAAACCACACTCCCATGACAAAGCTGAGTGATTTGGATTCCACCAATTTTCCTCATTGAATACGTGCATGTGGTTGAGGAGATGGCCCAGCAGGTAAGAGCACTAGGGCACAAGCATGAGGATCTGAGTTTGGGTCCCTGGCACCACGGGTGTGACCATGGGCATATGTTCAACCCTAGTATTGTCGGGAGCAGAGACTGGGGGGGTTTCTAGAGCTTGCTGGCTGCCAACCTAGCTTCACGTTCAGTGAGAAAGACCATCTCAAAGGATAAGAACAGGACATGACATCCCCCTCTGGTCTCTGCACACATATAGACATGCATATCAACCTACACAAGAATCCAACACACACACATGCATGTCTGTTTGCATGCATGCAACACACACACACACACACACACACACACACACACACACACACACACACAGTGCGAATAGAACTGGCTGCAGGGATAGTAATTCAGTTTGCCAAAAACTGCAGTCACAAGAGAAGAATCGAAGCCAAAACTTAACTGGTATGCTCTTTTTGCAGTCAGTGAAACATGGAATGTACCAAGCAGGGTTTTCTGTGCTCAAGCACTCACACCCAGCTGAGGAAGGAGAGCAGAGGGGAAAACAGGTCTACAGAGCAAACCTGCAGAGGGCTAAGTGGTATCTGTCCTGGGAACAGGGTGGGAGGTGTGGCAGAGTGAAGGAGGAGCCCAGTAGTTTTAAATGACATGTGGACAACTCTGGATGGTGCACAGCCATGGCCTTTCGGGGGCTGTGGCAATCCCTAGTGCTCCACCCTTCCCAGAGACCTATGAAGCTCCAGTGAGTCTGTGGGAAGTTCCTGGTTACTCTACAAATATGGGAAGAGAAAACACAGACAAAGAAACACACACATATACAAAATGGACCATATAATGGATAGCTTCAAAATTAAATCAGCCACTCTGACTACCAGGTCACCACCCAGTATATATTATAATCAGATGGTCCTGTTTAAACTCATCAATTCTAAATTAGGACACAAATGTCTTCATCCCAAAATTAACAGGGTAAACAAATTTTTATTTCAGTGACCCAAATCTAGCAATCTGTCATGCTTATCTCTTCTCTAACCTTGCGTCTGAGGCGCATATGCTTTCAGAAATGGCATTTACTATACAAAGGCCTCCTCCTTAGGCTACTGGCAGCCACATTTCCCTGTCAGCTATCTCCTACTCCTGACTTGAGGTAAATGGAAAAGAGAAACAAGATCCTGGCTACTCAGCACAGGTCCCAGGTTGCCTCTCGGTGCACTTACCAAATAAGCCCTTTGACCGACTCCTGCGGCAGGATAGGCTGTCGCTTCTTGAGGTGAGCTACTGACAGACAGATGCATCTGAGTCACATTAATTGGAACTTCTTGTCACAGGACAGCAGCATCTCAGTTTCTCTGCAGAAGACTATGTGCAGCTCATGGGACCTGGCAGGTGTGGGGACCTCATCTCTGATTGCCTATATCCCGCCATCTACTTTCTTTGCCTGTTTCCCTACTGCAAGCAATTATAACTGAAGATTGGCGTGCAACATGTGCTCATACATATTCAGTTCCTACCACTTCGGGCAAATACTGCTCAGGGAAAGAAGGAAGAAAGAAAAGAGGGAGGCAGGGAGGGAGAGTAGGAGAAAGAGGAGAGAGGGAGAGGGAGGGAAAGGAGAGAAGGAAGGGAGGGAGGGAGGGAGGGAGGGAGGGAGGAGGAAGAAAGAAAGAAAGAAAGAAAGAAAGAAAGAAAGAAAGAAAGAAAGAAAGAAAGAAAGAAAGAGAAAGATTTGAGAAGATTTGAGAAATGCACACTTGTCTCAGTATTTTGGTCCTCTGTCTAAATGTTGGCTTGTTGATGATATACAACTTGATCTATATAGAAATAAATATTCAAAAGACAGTGTGAACAACTAAAGTGGGTATTTATTGTTAGCAAGACAAACATTCCAAGACATCAGGCCCCATAGGTAGAAAGAACTGGATTATCTAGCTGGGCCTGCAATGGAACAGAGTCTAAAAATACCCAGCGTTACTGATTTCCAGAAAGTTGAGGAACACAGAGATTCTGAAACAAGCATGATATGACAAGGCTGGTGCATGGGCAGATGGGTCACAGCTTGTGCACTGAAGCCACCAGAGCCATCACACCATAGTGGCTCTGCCAACAGCCTTGCAGCTCTCATCTGAGAAAACATTATCCTAAAAACATCTCAATTAGAGGTTTTGATGAAAAGCTAAGTGAGACTGTAACCAAATGGGCTGTAAGATTTCCTTTACTTTTCATTTAAGAATGAAAGGGACCATCTCTCTCCCTTAGTGGTTTCTATGTCCAGAGACATCAACTTTGCCTTTTACTTTCTGCATCTACAAAAAAACGCATGTAGGTGCTCTTCTCCCTTTCCTTTTTACACAACTAACCACGTACCATGTGGCACATGGAAGTTATCTCTGCGCTCTTAACAAAGCAGCTTAGTGTCAAATTCACATGAAGACACAGAGCTTCTCTGTTGTTTTCCATGACTTCACGCTGTCCCAGGACATGGTTACCACAGCGTAAGTACAGACTCTCAATTCTTTTCCTATTGTAAATTAAAGTGTGGCTAACGTCTTCTACATCTGTCACTTCCTGTATTTGATAAATAACTGTAGGACAAATCTCTCTACATTGTATCTACTGAGTCAAAGAGCATTTATGTCTGCATTTGGAGAACGTCCCGGAGCTCCTGGGAGACACTGGCAAGAGACTGGTGCGTGGGGGGAGGGAATAGCCCCAGGTAATTCTTGCGAACTCAGCTTGTTTTAATTTCTATCACTTGGCTGCATGGCTCTGAGATCACAGCTTGTCATTCAATGTTTTTTTAGAATTATTATTTTTAATATGGTAGAATTTATCTGCTATTTATGGCTTTTTGTTTTATTTCACATTTAGCATGAGAGCAAAGAGTTTTTAAAAAGTACAAGAAACTCAAGGGAGGAAAATATACCTGGAACTGAATCCACTAGCCCAAGATTCTCAGTGAGATCACTAGTCAGTCTTCTGAGCTGTCTTAGTGGGACACACGCTGCTTGTTTCTTTTTGACACACACACTTGCGATTGCAATGGGGGCTGACCTGTTGATTCACTTCTCTTAGGTAAAACATCCCAGTGTTGCCTTCCAATACTGTTTTTTTTCTGGCAGTAATTTACAAGGTTAATTCAAAACTCTAGAACCCAAAGAGAACAATAATCTGTGTTTACCCATACTGTAGCAGCAGCCTGACTAGATTACAGCAGTAGTTTCAAACTGAGTTACTCAGAAACTCCCAGGCTCAATAGGTTTGGGGGGGGGGCGGGGATTGCAGAGTAAGTGCAGCAAGGCTCCTGGGGACCCCTCTCCTTTTAAAATATCCCAAAAGAATCTATACATTTTTTCCAAAATGACAGAATGGAGCCCTATAATCTGCTTTCATTATAAAAAGAATACTTCAAAGGTGGTGAGGGTAGCTCATTAAAATATTTTGAAAACACACCCACTTTTGGGTTTCTAAGTTTTTATAGATCTCTAAAGTTTTGTGGTCTACATGCCATTGATTCTATTATATCTTAATATTTGCTGCTTAGAATTTTGTTTGAAAAAATCACATAAAACATTGCATAAATGGCAAATAAGTGCAAGGCAGATGGCTGCACTCTTTCTACCGTTGGCATCCAGGTGTTGAAGAACTAGCGGTAGACAAACATAGAGGACTAGGTGGGAACAAACAACTCCCAATCCCCACAAAGTGAAAAAACTCAGATTTTCCCCTCTCTCTTCCCCCAGTGTGGTTTTGAAAAAAAAAATAATAATGGAAAGATCAGAAGACAAAGTTTCACGGATGCTGAAACACATATAACCGTTTTCTAGTCTCACATGGCAAAATTCTGGTTATCTTGTTTGTTCAGAGTTGAATTTTTCTGTGAAAAAGAGTACACATGGGTGTGGGCGGGTGTGTGTTCTCAGGCAAACACACCCTGCCTTGGAGGAGCTTAAGCATCCATAAAATAAGCCAGCAATGATTATACTCTGGACAAGGAGTCCTAAAGGGAGAGCACATGAGCCGTTCATGGTCAGAGTGAGTGAGCATGTCACCAAAGTCACCATTCCTGACTCTGGAAGAGAACCGGAGAAGTCACAGCCTCTGTAGAGTGGACTCAGATGGAGTTGGGGCTCACTCCAGACAGTTACCAAGGATTATGTTCTATCAGAAGCAAAAAGGTCTGAGCAATTGGAGAGACTTTCATCACCATGTACGTGCCTGGCCAAAACGAGTAAGGTGAGCGGCTAAAGCCTCAAGTGGCACTTCAGGGTCACACTTCTCTAACATTCTCCATAATAAGCTTGGTTTCTTTTGTTTCACAGTGGAGAAAAAGGAGGATCCAAAAGTTTAAAGAGTCTATTGTAGGTCTATGACTGATAGCCTAAAGTTAAAGATGCAGCTCCATGTACATCTGGTGGCACACTCTAACTACAGAAAGTGACAAGCCAAGTGCCTGTGTGGTGTAGAGTGCTCAGGAAGAGAGAAGATGGGCAGCCACCATTTCTCTATACTTAGTCCTTGTGTAAATCAGCCTTGGCACTTGTCGCCCGCTGTAACAGGCTCCTCCTGGCAAATATGGCTCTGAATGGGGGAAAATAATGATTGGAAACAAATAATATGCTCAGAATAAAGCAAAGGTGGGGAAAACCCGTAGGTTTCCAAATGAATCCACACTTGAGGAACCATACACTGCTCACGCCAGCAATACAAACACTAAAGCTAGAGACAAGCAGATTAGTGTGGCCCCATGTCCAAGAATGACGTGAGAATCATGAGCTTTCCATGTGTTTGCTACAGTTAGAAAAGAGGAAGACAGAAGCCCTGAGGTGCTGATGCACCCAGTGTGGCTGCAGAAATGTGTTTTTATGGAATAAAGTAAAATGCTAAGAGCCCAAGTGTCCTATCATGATTTGCAAAGCATGCTGGGAACTTTTTCTCTTTTTCACAACTCCATGTTTTTGTATTGTTTTTGAGACAAGGTCTCACTGTATAGCCCTGGCTGGCCTGGAACTCATGGGGATCTGCTCACCTCTGCCTCAGGAGCACTGGGATTAAAGACATGCTTGATTTTTCACACCCTTAATACATACAAATAAATGTATGCCAACATATACATGAAGTTGCACATTTAAATATTGAGTCCATGAATTAGCTTTGCTCTATCCACTATGTTCAATATTAAAAATGGATTATGGGAATAAAAACATTTAACAATTTTTTTATATTCCTCACAAAATTCCATAATTTATCAAGGTCCAACTAAACACTGGTGTTATCATTCAGTTAAATAAATATTGCCAGCATATACTACACAAAATGATGAATAGAGATACTTAAACACTTGAAACAACAATAACAAAAATGTTTGGATACCACAATAGATACTGGGGGTAGTCCAGGAAAGAAAACTAAAGTAGTACACATATTTAAACCATGTCTTGAGGTAGGATCAACACAAGCAAACCAAGATGATTATTTTAATATGGGGGGATGGGGTGAAACATGGGAAATAACTCAAGAGGACACGTGTGCAGTTCTCAACCCTTGGACAGAACGATGGGACAGAAAATAAACACACATGTTCTCCCTCAGGACACAGGCTTGTGGTGAAGAATGAACGGGGCTGACTCCGAGCTAGACGCTGGATGATAATTTGATAAATGCTGTTTACCTTTAAAATGTGATTAAGCAGCATTTATAATGAGCATACTTGGGAATGATGAATAATGTATCATATGAGCAGTAAAGGATAATAGAAAGTGATTGTTGGAGGGGCTAGTTTTTCCCTGGCAGCTGCCCAAAGCCATTACTGTATGTATTTTCCTTTCTCATGCAGGCTGAAGTTAAAACTCTGCCACAGGCAAAATCCTGAGTGCAGAGGGTGGAGAGTGGAATGATTCCCTCAAAGAATTTCCAGCACCTCCAGGTGAAAGCAAACCTGACCCCACCCTCCATCAGGATTACCCATAGTGCTTTGGGCTCTGCTCAGAAAGGCTCTCCGGAACCTTTAGTCCAAAGTTTCTATTTTAAAGACAGGAAACCATTCCCTAAAATAATATCCTTTTTTTTCTAATTTGAAACTTGCATACATAATTAGACACAGACTTGAATTGAATTGATTCACTATTTATTGTTCTAAATCAAAGGAAGTCCCTTACACACACACACACACACACACACACACACACACACACACACACACACACACACACGAAAAGTTGTTCCTTGGATTTACTTCTTAAAGCAAGTTGCAATGGCTTATAGGCTAATTAACAGGAAATAACTTACGCCCCTAGCAATATGCACCAACCTGACATCTTACAAATTAAGAGTTTAGGGAGGAGTAAGTCTCTGCCTCCTGCTCAGTGGAGACGCTAGAGGTCATGGGTCACTGAAGAAACAAAACACATGCAAACCAATTTCTAGCCCCCTTTCACCAGTACCAGTTTGATGAAGAGCTCGATGTTCTGGCCAAAGCTACAAAAGAAAGCTAATGAGGTCCCATATGTACACACATACACAACAAATTAGGTCAATAAATCAGTCTGGTAAAAACATTTCAACAGGGAAGATGAGAATAACTAAGTATAATGAAGACAATGTAATAAGATTCAACAGCAAACATCACAGTAAGGGTGAAATGTTACAGCCAATTTTATTAAAGTAAGAAATTTGACAGATGACTACCAAAATAGTGTTCTGAAGGGTCCCTCTGATGTAAGAAATTATTTAAGATAAATATAAATATTCGGGCAGCATCTTTACAGATAAGATTATACACTTTGAAAATGCAATTCTAATATTTACTCAGTATATAGGTTTAAGATAATTACACAAAAATTCACTTTTTTGAATACTAGAAATAGCTAAAGGCTCAAATGAAAACAATACCTTTAAAAAAAACTAACATAAATAATAAGATATGTAGGATAGATTTAACAGAAACTATATACCAATGAAATTAAAAACTAAAAAATACCATTGAAAATTATAAAAATTATATGAACAAATAAACAAAGATGCTCTCAAAGAAGTAATCCTTAAAACTATCAACCACCTTAAAGGTAATAGATATTATGATTCCACACCACTTATTAAGAATCTTGTATAATTTGTTGAAGTAATTTTAATGTTTATTTGTATCAACATCCATTGAGTCAAGCAGGAGTATTTTACTAGATACTAAACTTCCTGTCAGCCATGTACAAAAATAATAAAAAAAAAAAAGAAATGACTAGGACTGGGATTTAAGATCAATGGTATAGTGCTTACTATACATACACACTCACACATACACATACACATATCCACACCCACACTTACACACTCACACATACACACCCACACACAAACATACATACATACACACCCACACATACACACCCACACACAAACATACACACCCATACATACATACCCACACATACACACTCACACATATACACCCATAATATACACCCATACATATATACATACAACACACACACACACACACACACACACACACACACACACACACACACTCAAACAAATTAGGTAAATAAAGAGGTCATGCAAAAATTTTTAGATAGGAAAGATAACACTGTCAGGTTGGAGAGATGGCTTAGTGGTTGGGAGCACTGGCTGTTCTACCAAAGGACCTGGGTTCAATTTTCATCACCCTCATAGTTGTACACAGCCATCTGTAACTCTAGTCTCAGGGGATCATATACCCTCTTCTGACCTCTGCTGGCACTGCATACATGTGGTGTACACACATACATTTATGAAAACTATCATAAATTAGTTAGTCCCAGTACTCAGAAAGTACAGGCAAGTTGATCTCTAAGTTCAAGGCCAGCCTAGTCTACAAAGGGACAGCCAGGGCTATACAGAGAAACCTTGTCTCAAAACAAAAAAGATGTTGTAGTAATACTGTTTTAAGTAATAAAATGTGATGAAATAAATTTGGTAAATCTTGGCTGCTAATGCAATGTTAAGCATGGAGGAGACCCTTCAGTTAAGAGGAATAAGACAGAGGGGAGGGGGGGAGGAAGAGAATGACACAGGAAAGAGCAGATAATGAGAACAATTAACTCACTCAGATTAAAAAACAACTATTTCCGTCAACTGATTTTATGAAGAGCATCATTCTCTTTCAACTGATTAGGAAAATTATAGTCTACGTGTTACCTATGAAAAGCTAATGGCATAAGGGCATTTCTACTTGGGAAAAAAAGAAAGCATGATAACACCCTGCCCCTCCCCCCCTCTCTCTCTCTCTGTGTGTGTGTGTGTGTGTGTGTGTGTGTGTGTGTGTGTGTGTGTGATAGATATGGGATGCCCAGGGAGTAAAAAGAGGGCATAATCCTCTGGACTGAGAATTGAAGGTGGTTGTGATCTTCCCAGTGTGGGTGCTGAGAACTGAACACTTGTCCTTTGCAAGAACAGTAACCCTAAGATTTCAATTTTTAAAATTAATAAATGTATTGGAAAATCTGAAAATATTTCTAAAATCTTGATACAGCCAAGTATTCCCAAGACAGAAAATTCATATGTTAATTAAAGAAAAAACTATATAAACTGGGTGATGGTGGTGCAAGCTTTAATCCCAGCACTCAGGAGGCTGAGGCAGGCAGATCTCTATGAGTTTGAGGCCAGCCTGGTCTATAAAGTGAGTTCCATGACAGCCAACGCTGTAACACAGAGAAACCCTGTCTTGAAAAAAATAAACATTAACAACAACTAAACAACTAAAGCCAAAGACAAATATCATCAGGGAAGGTATCTGTAATACTAAGTGATAATAAACAAAGAGTGATGGTACAGAGCTGCTCACCCCACTATGATGAGAGGAAGGGAGGGGGAAAAGAGGAATGAGGGGAAGAGGAGGAAAGAGAAGACAGATGAAAACAGAGAGAGGCTCCCATCCCTAACAGGCCCCTCAAGGGCACGGCCCCAGCCGCCTGCTTCCCCCAGCATTGCCCACCTCGTAAATATTTCCATCACCTCCCAACAGCACCATCAGCAAGGCAACAGGGCTTCCTTGGCACATTAGATACCCAAACTATAGCATCTTCTGTAATATGAAAGCCACATCTATGTGATATACGCCTGTAATCCCAGCACACAGGAGGCTAAAGTCAGAATAGTACACGTTCTACTCTAGCCTGGACCACAGAGCAAGACCCTGCCTCGAAAACAGAGACAAAAGAAAAAAAAAAAAAGTGAGACAAAACAAAAAGAAGTAAGTAAATAAGTGAGTGAAATCTCCATCACCTTTTAACTAAGGAAAGCCCTAGACGGAAAGGGCTTTACCATCCACACACAGGTGGGGGAGAGCAAAACTACAAGCATCAGAATGTCTGATCCAGCAATATTTTAGCAAAAACATTGAGAATGTTTATTAACGAGATTGCTTAAACACTAGGTACCAAGATTGTATGTACAATAAATACATATTTTCTAGAAAGTATTTTGTTCCAATAGTATATGTAAAACTAGCGTCCAGGATCCAGGCAGTGAGTTCTAAATACCAGCATTACTTGTGCCGGCCACTTGCTTAAACTCTCTACACTTTCATTTTCTCCCCAGCGAAATAGGGACAAGATGGACTTCACAGGGTTGCTGCAGCGCTGGAGTCAGGTACTGAATAAAACCAAAAATGTATATAGTTTTGAGTCAAATTCCAGAGAACCAAATCATGACAGGATGTCTCCAGGGGAACCCTGATTTTAAGATAGGACAGGGCACTCTTAGACAAACCTCAGTATTGTCCACTTTTAATGGTGTGTGCCCCAATAGGAGGTGACGGTGATGACTTAAGCAAACTGACTGGGCTGGGATTATAAAGCGCTGTGAGGCCTTTACAGCAGGTGTGCGGGCTATAGGGGCAACTTCAATGCTTCTTCCGAATAAGTAACCAAGAAAACACGGCAAAGTACTCAACAGAATTCAGCGGAACAGGGGGAGGACTCTGGCCTAAATAAGTTTAACTGAAAAGCAAATTGGTGTGAAAGAAAAATGGGCAGAGGACACAAAAATCACCCAGTGACTTTCCCGCCTTCCTTTCTTTTTTTCCTTCACCCCCCTTTTCTTCTTTTGAGGGGGAGAGATGCTAAGCCAAGGTCTCATGTGGCCCAGAGTGACCTCATACTCACTGTGTTGCCCAACTAGCCTTGAACTTGCTCCCAGCCTTCTGCCCCAGCCTCCCAAATCCTAGGATTAGAGACATGAATCACCACACCCTGCTTAAACGAGCATTTTCTAATATGTGAGCGGAGTCTATGAAACTGCTTTCACACACACTCGGTGATTCTTAAAATCCTGGCAGGAGTGAGACACTGTATAATCCATGTAAATTTTTCAGTAATCAATTACCGCTTAATCTCACTAGTGAATATTGGCCTCCATAAAGATAAAATATGCACACTTTCAGATAAAAGAAGTAAGTACTAGACAAAGCCAAATATAAGTTGATGGTACTAGCAATAATAATATCAACAAGGGAAACAATAATAGAGAGATGCATACATTAATGCAACTAACACACAGAATTTTACAAAATGCAGAATTAGGGCCATAAACAACAAAGCAGTATTCATCTTGCTTTGAAATGAAAGGTCAGAAGTTCACCAAAGTTCTCAGACCCAACAGACTTCCTGCATTTCTCTGATTAAAAGGATAAGCCTTTAAAAAAGTCTTCAAACCCTGAAGATATCTTACCATGCTGTCCAGTCAGGTAGATGCAGTATCACACACACACACACACACACACACACACACACACACACACTTCAAAGAGTAGCTAACTAATGTTTCACACAGGCTCAATGTACAATATATTTGTTAAGAAACTGCCATCAGGTAAACTGAGGAAGAAGATAAACACTTCATGAAGACGATGGGGGAAAAGAATTGAGGGCTCATCTAAATCCACGCATCCACAGCCATCCGATTCTCTGCAAAGCGCCACTTGGTGAGGAGAGGGTGTCTCCGATAACTACAATGGAAAAGCTGGGAGCCATATGAGTGGAACCAATTCAAACTGCACCAAGACTAAATTTAATGTAAATACATGAAACCCAGAGACTGCTGGGGGGAGAAGACACAGGAAAAACATGTTGAGAGGTATGTATTAGCAATAACTTCCTGAATAATGTCCTAACGGGTCAGAAAATAATGGCATAACTGACAAGTGACATTAAAAAGTTCCTGCACAGCACAGAAAGAGTCATCGGGATGGGAAAGGCTTGAGAGATGTTCCTGTAACAGGGTAAGATAGAGGGATACTCTCTCAGCCCAGACACACAGACACACGGGGGAGGTCTAGGCCCTGCTCCAAATGATGACAGACTTTGAAGACTTTGAAGACAGACTTTGAGCCCTCACCCTCCCTGGGGCGCAGAAAGGGGATGGGATGGGGGTCAGTGGGGAGCAGGGGGAGAGGGGAGAGAGAGGGAACTGGAATTGACATGCAAAACAAGATTGTTTCTAATTTAAATTTAAAAATATAGAAGAAAAAAATAAAATAAAAATAGCAGATCAAAAAAAGCCAAAAAACAAACAAACAAACAAACAAAAAAACAACCCAGAATATACAAAATCTCAACATACTAAACACCGAGAGAACCATCTAATCAATGGAAAGCTCAACAGGCAATTTTCAATAGATACAAGTGGCCAATAGACACATGGGGAAAAATGAACAGCCTTAACTCCTGGAGAAATTCAAACCAAAACCACCTTGAAAGTGTATCTCACCTGAATCAGAATGGCTCCCACTAAGAAAACAATGAGGAACAAATGCGGGTGACAGTGTGGGGAAAGAGGAGCCGGTGCTGGCAGGGATGGAGACTACTGCATCCCTATGGGAGTCAGATGGAGGCTTACGAAACAAAAGTGGAGTGCCACAGCATCCAGCTGGACCACTCTTGGTGCGGATACATGCATTGCTTTTCTTGTTGCCATGCGAAAACGCTCAAAACACAGCAACAAGAACAGAGACAAACAGGAGTCACTTTTTTTTTTCAAACACTGGTTTAGATGCCTTTCCCCAACACTAGAAACAATCAGCGGTTAACGTAGGGCAATAAACCGATTTCTTCCACAGCACAAAAGGAAAAAAGAAAAATCTCACAGCCAAGAAATGCCATTTCATCTCTCTTTGGCAACAACTAAAGACAAAGCCAAATATCATCAGGACAAGCATCTGTAATGCTAAGCAAAGAGCTGATGGTGCAAAGCTGCTCACCTCACTGTATGAGAAATGAGGGAAAGAGGAGGAACGGGAAGACACCGGTGGAAACAAAAGATTCCCAGATCTAACATGTCCTTCAAGGGCACAGCCCCAGCTGCCTGCTTCCTCCAGCTATGCCCACCTCTTAAATATTTCCATCACCTCCCAACAGTGCCATCCGCCAGGCACACTATATATCCAACCGTGAATCACTCTGTCTGCTCACAGGGAAAAAAAATTACAGAGCAAAATGGGAAGCAAGAACTTTCCAAAATTAAATGACCAACTAAATCCCAAAGGCAGATTTGAGAGTTTTTTTCCCCCCCTCTTCTGATATGATCACAAAATTTAACAGACCCAGATGATTCTGCATCCTCTAACTGATCATCTTTCTTATAAAAAGTCCAGCTTTAATGAAGTCCATAATGATCTGGATAAAATACATTTAATTAGATTATAAACTGCAACATAAAACAGCTGCACCATGGCTTTTAACATTTTCCTTTCTGAAGATCAGAGGATTGAAAGGGTATAAAACAGCCCATTCCTTTTTCTTGTCTCTTAAAAGGAGAAGGAAAGAACCATTAGACGAAACTAAAGGCCCAGACAGCATTTATCAGGTGAAATCCCTGTGTGCCATACTGAGGGCTCCCGTGAATGGTAAGATGCAGGGCAGGGTGGTGACGGTGGCTGATGAGCAGCACATGAGATGGAGAGCACTTTTTTTCCTGCTCGGCAGAGGCCCAGCCATTTCCTACATGCTGCTGAGAGCATAAGACACATTTACTGCTTCGTGGTATCTAAATGAGACAACCAAGAGAGAGAAATATCATCTAATTAACATGTATTGCAGAGATCATCCTAACATGATTTGCTAATAACAAGCAAGTCCACTGTGAGTTAGAGACGGTGAACTAAAGAGCAGTCCATTCACCCATGGATACAGCTAGCAAGTCAGATAGTTCATGGATTTAATTCTGGATGTGGGAGGAGAGACATGAGCATTCAATGACTGCTAATTATTTCTTCAAATACCTAACTAGAGAATTCCCAAATGTATAAACTGCTGCAGACTAACAGCACAGCTTCTGGAAAGAGTAGACTCTTTGGAACTACAACAGCAACATGTGTTAGCCATGTGACTCTCAGTTGCCATGGTTAAGCAAGGAAAAAACAAGATATGTCCATAGGGAAATTGTGGGGCTAAGTGCATAGCATTTTGAACTTTACTGGCATGGAGTAGGTGCCCAGTAGAAACATCAATCAAGAGATAAGCATATTTGAGAAATTAAAGAGGATCTCCAAATAAATGAAAAGATAACCATGTCCACAGATCAGAAGTTCTGATATTAAGATGTCAATCTCCCGGAAAGTGGTCTATATTCAATAGCATCCTAACCAAATCTACTTAAGCAGGAAGGACTGGGAGAAAGAATGAGAATGACGGAGGACACTTACTATTTGACCCAGAAGCTCACTAGCAGGGAAAATGGGATCAGGAAAAGGATGGAAGTCAGAACTCACATGCGGGGCCACACAAACATGGCCAGCTGCTCCAAAGACTCAGAGGAAAGCCAGTGGGAAAGGGAACGTGTCATCACCCCTTTGTGCAAGAACACCAGGGGAGTTGGTAGCCTGTATCCCAGGTCACATTCAAAAGTCAATACAAAGTGGACAATAAATCTACACGTAAAAGATAAACTATAAACTCCTTGAGGCAAACCTTTGTGGTTTTCCACAGGAAACTATTTCCTAAATACAACAAATATCAGGGGAAGACAGATGGATCCATGGAGGGAACTGAGAAGAGCAAGATCTCACAGACTGAGGCATCTGAAGGGAAGTCTGTTGCTCCTGTGCTGGTGTCACTGGGGAATTATTTTTATGAATATAGATCTAACCAGAGAATCCTCAACAGAAGAATCTCAAATGGCTGAGAAACAATGAAATGCTCAACATACTTATCCATTAGGAAAACAAAACAACTGTGAGATTCCATCTTACTGTTAAGGTGAAAGCCCCATGTTGCCCCCCATCTCTTTGTCTCTCTAGACCTTGCCCCTGAGAAAGCCTACCAAGCAGGGGCTCCTTCCCCAGAGTGTATTTAAGGTCCCTCCTTGGGAGCAGCCTTGTGGTTTCCCCTTTCCTGAGACCAGATTAAAACCTGGACTTTAATTAGGCTTGACAGGCTTATTGCATCAGTGGAGGATATTTTTCCTTATCACTTAAATTGTCAGATTGGAGAAGATCAAAAACACAAGTGACAGTTTATGTTGGAGAGGATGGGGAGCAGGAGGAACACTCCTCCATTGCTCGTGAGAGTGCAAACTTGTACAGCCACTGTGGAAATCAATATGCCAGTTTCTGAGAAAATTGGGAATTGATATACCCAATATGCCAGTTTTTGAGAAAATTGATATACCTCAAGACCCAGCTATACCCAAGGGATGCTCAATCATACCACAAGGACACTTGCTCAACTATGTTCAGAGCAGCATTATTCGGGATAGCCAGAACCTGGAAACCTAGATGTCCCTCAACTGAAGAATGGCTAAAGAAAATATGGTACATTTATACAATGGAGTATTACTCAGCTGCTAAAAACAATGACATCATGAAAATCAAAGACAAATAGATGGAACTAGAAAAAATCATCTCAGACCCAAAAAGACCAACATGGTATACACTCACAAGTGGATATCAACTGTAAGGATAATCATGCTACCATCCACAGATCCAGAGAGGCTAGTAACAAGGAGAGCTCAAGGGGGCATGCTTGGATTGCCCTGGAAAGTGGAAACAGAAGAGATATGGTGGGTGGACTGGGGGTGGGTGGGGATGAGAACATGAGGGATCAGGTGGGGTGGGGTGGGAGAGCACTGAGAGAGACTACTAGAAAGGGGTCATTTCAGGGTCAGGTAGAAACCTAGTGCAATGGAAACTCCCAGGAATCTACAAGGATGACCCCAGCTAAGACTCCTAGCAATAGGGTATACATAGCCTGAATTGGCCATCTCCAGTAACCAAGCAAGACTACCATTGCAGGGATTGGGACATTAACCCAGCCACATGACCTTTGACCTACAATTTGTCCTGCCCATGGGATGTGTTGGGGTGAAGTGAGATTGTGGGAGTGGCCAAGCAGTGACTGGTCCAACCTGAGATCCATGCCATGAGAGTGAGGCCATACCCTGACACTGCTGTAGCACCAGGACCCAGAGGCTGGAAGACCCAGAGCCCTAGGATAGAACCAAACACAATTAGAGGAGAAATGTCAATGTAATGATACCTAACTAATGATATTCTGCTATACCCAGATATAGTCCAATAGTCCAACTGTCATCAGAGAGGCTTCACCTAGCAACTGGTGGGAACAGATGCAGAGACCCACAGTCAAACATTAGACTAAGCTGGAGAATCCTGCTGAAGAGAAGGAGAAAGGATTGTAGGAATCAGAAGGGTCAAGGACATCAAAAGAAAACCTAAAGAATCAACTAATATGGGCTTAGAGGGCTCACAAGAGACTGAATCAACAACCAGGGAGCCTGCATGGGACTGACCTAAGCCATCTGTGTATATGAGACAGTTGTGTAGCTTGTTCTTCTTGTGGGGCTCCTAACAGTGGGAACAGGGGCTGTCTCTGACTCTTTGGATGGCTTGTGGGACCCCACTCCTCATACTGGGTTACCTTAATACAAGAGGCAGTGCTTAGTGTTACTTGATATGCCATTTTCCATGTGAGACCTAACCTTTTCTTGACAGGAACAGAGAAGGGGTGGATAGGGGTGGGGCAGAAGGGATGAGGGGAAGACAGACATGAGAGGAGGGAGGGGAAACTATGGACAGGAAACAAAATAAATAGATAATTTTAAAAAGACCTCTCAAAGAGGCCTCTCTGAATCTCCCAGACACCCAGGTCACTACTCAACTATGCTCTCCTCTGAAAAATGCAAACGCATCACTCTCACAAAAGCAATGCTGACAGCATGAGGTTCTGTGGCCCGACCTCAATGCCTTTGCCCCATATACCCAGACAACAGGTCCAGAAAAGCAAGTGGATGCAGAGTTCAACATCTGTGACTCCTCTCTGGAACTGGACAGATGATCTGAGTTCTGACTACTGTACAGTGGTGGCTCTGCAGCCAGTGCTGTGAAACTGAATTTGCAGCAGAGGGACATCATTGTGACATGGGATATCACCATGCAAAGAAGTCAGAGGCATCTGGATTTGGTTACATCATCAATATCACCATAAACAACCAGAAACTGATAGGGTACCACGAGAAGTTGCTATAGGTTGGAACTGATGGAAGGGACCTTTTGTACCATAAACAGGTTATAATTAACGGAGCCAAAATATACAGCCTGCCCCTGCCCATATCCTGTATCTGTGAGCTGGTAGTCTAGGTTTACTTGTTACATTATTGTCTTCCTTTTTCATAGTAGAGAGATATGTTTCTTTAAACACAGAGACAGGTCAACACAGAAACTACAAAACAAGAAATTAATTAAGATGGTTGTTTTCCAAAATTAACCATGTCTTCAACAGACACCATGAAGGAAACAAAAGAGCAAGTAGCAGATATGCAGAACCCATATTATTAACGATATGGGTTCTTATAATTCAATGACATGAGGGCAAATCATACCAAATGGCAGAATACCTGAAAAAATAACTTTTAAAAGAAAATATCCAAATGGCAGAAAGCTCACAAAAAAAGCTGAACTATAGCATTACCAGAGAAATACAATTCAAAATTACAGGGAAAGATCACTACACACCAGGTGGATGCTGCCAGTTAACAGACTGACAATGCTAAGTATCAGCCAGGTTGCAGTGAACCTGGTAAGGTACTAATGAGGCCACAAAACTGAACAAATACAGGAAAATTAGGTAGTCATTTTAAAAAATAATGTGAATATAAGTACCTTATAACATAGCCCTCAGCCCTTGAAGGAAATGCAAAGATATATTCACAGAAAGATTTGTACACAAATATTAGAAAAATGACTATGTTGAGGGATAATCTGTCTGTTCACTGTGAAGATGTGTGTTTGCCAAGGCACATTCTGATTGGTTTAATAAAGAGCTGAATGGCCAATAGCCATGTAGGAGAGAATGGGTGGGTCTTCCAGGAAGAGAGAGGAATTGAAGGAAAATCTAGGCACATGAGAGATGCCAGCTAAATGCAGAGCAAGTCAGACATACAGACGGGAGAGAGGTAAAAGCCACATGGTAGAACATAGTTTAATAAAAACAGGTTAATTTAAGTTATAAGAGCTGGCTGGGAACAAGCCTAAGCTAAAGGCCAAGTTTCATAATTAATAATAAGTCTCCATATCATTATTTGGGGGCTGGTGGTCCCTATGAGAAACTACTACTACATACCTATTAATAGGAATAGAAAAATGCAACATGTATTCAAACTGGAACAGTGCTCAGTAATAGAAATAATACCCAACAATACATATGTGCCTAAAGACCACTACAATAAGTGAAAGAAGTTGGATTTGAGAGTGACAGTGATGTCACTTACATAAACCTCAAATCACCATACAATGACAAAAGAGATCAATGAAGGGATGGGCCTTGGAGGAAAGGGTGAACTGCAAAAAGAAAGGTGAAAAGACATACTTGCCTTCTCTCATCTGTCGTTTTCCCTACTGCTGATTCAGTCAACTGGAGTCAACTATGTCCTAAAAATATTACATGAACAATTCCAGAAATAAACAATTCAGGAATGAGATTGTTCAGTGGGTAAGGCACCTGCCATGGAGCCTGACATTCTGAGGTCAATTCCCAGGACTTATGTGATGGGATGAGGGAACAACTCCCCCACAAGATGCTCTCACCTCCACATGCATGCTAAGGCAGTACACAAGTGCACACATGCACACACACGGGGTAGATAAATAAAATGTAACAAAGAATTTAATTTTAAAGATCTGTTTTAGCTCTAAATTGCACAGGATTCTGAGTAGTGCAACAACATCCCACACTGGCCCACTCTGCTTTAGATTATCCTTCTTTCAAAGTATCCAGGCTATCTATGTTGCCTAGCCCATAGTAGTGGCATTCTTTAGCAAAGCAACTGTTATAGTATCATTTTCCCTAATAGTGGCGTGTGTGTGTGTGTGTGTGTGTGTGTGTGTGTGAGAGAGAGAGAGAGAGAGAGAGAGAGAGAGAGAGAGAGAGAGAGAGAGAGACAGACAGACAGACAGAGAGACAGAGAGAGAGAGACAGAGAGAGACAGAGAGAGAGAGAGACAGACAGACAGACAGACAGACAGACAGAGAGACAGAGAGAGAGACAGACAGACAGACAGACAGACAGACAGACAGACAGACAGACAGAGAGACAGAGAGAGGGAAATGCACTGTGTAGTGATTCTGACTGTGGTTTCAAGGGAGTATAAAACTGTCAAAACTCATCCAATTAAATAGATTCATTTAATTGTATGAAATTATTGCTCAATAAAGTTGATGAGGGGAAAAGAAGATACCAGCAAATTAGCAGGAATATAATTGATGCCTCTTGTCCCTGTCTCCCTACTTCATCCTGCCAAGTGAACTAGCTTTCTTTACCAAGAGAAGTAGGTGGAAAAGGGAGTGGAGAGAAGAAAGAAAACCCATCCTTCAATAGATAGCTGCAGAGCACCAATTTTATCTGCCATCCCCATAATACCAAGTGTTCAGGTTTACAGACCAGAAAATGAAGAGTTTGACATGGCAAGGTTATTTACCTATGTTTCACTGAGTAAACAATAAAGCTCAATTCACAGACACTGACTGGATGGAGATCTTCACAGGCCAGCATGGCAAAAGCTTCCTCTAAGCATGACTTCAGCAGGCTACAAACACAAGGGGAAGCAAAGGCAGACAAAGGCAGGAGAACTGGGTATGATCAGTCAAAGGAACTGTATGGAAAATATGAGTTTCCATTAATGCTAGAGGGTCTCTTGCAAAGTGTTTCCCAAACATTTGTCTTTGTACATGTCACATTATTTAATTCAATGGCCAAGAGTAAGGACAATGGGCACAAAGTCCAGAGCCACTGAGTCAGGTCCTAAACCCCAGTGCTGTGACTGACAGGTTCCTCAACTGTGCATAGCGATGATAACTTCATCTACCACAGAGGGGTTTTGTGATTAAAACAATAAACGATGGGCCGGAACATTTAACACAACCTTAAAGCCCAAGAAGCTCTCTGGACACGTCAGCCTCTTCCTTCTCTGGTAAACTCTGCCTGCAATCGCTGTGTGCTGAAGTGTACAGCTGCGTGCACAACAAGAGCAAGAAGAAGGCAGTTTGTGGGGAGCTGGTTTACTTAGATGAGGCCTCCCTCTGTCTCTCCCTTACAACCTATTACAGTTTTAATGGTTTTGAATTAAAAATGTATAATGGATACAGATGGCAAATAAGCACATGAGAAGATGTTCTTCATCATATGTCATCAGCAAAATGAAAATTAAAACAACCATGAGACTCTACTGCATACAGATTAGAATAGCCAAATCTCAGAATCCTGACAATACCCAGCTTGGTGAGAGGTGGGGCCAACAGGAGCCGCCCTCAATGTGGTATAACGCAATGAGGAGCCAACCTGCAGAAGACATTTTGGCACTTTTCATTTTCTTTTTAAAATCACATTTACTTGTGTGTTTATTTATTGTATGTGTCCCTGTGTGTTCATGTCTACAGTAAATATGTGGCAGTCAAAGAACAACTCTCTCCTCTCATCACAGAGGATCCACAGATTGTACTGAGGTCATCAGCCCTGCTTTGTCCGTGGAGCCATCTTGCTAGCACTTAGCAGTCTCTTAAATGTTAAATATCCTTTTGCCAGATGACAGAGGGGCTTTCTCTGGTCATACTTACCTAAAATGGGCTGAAAACTAATTTCTACTCAGAATCTTGCAGGCTAATATTTATAACATAGTTATCCCTGGTTGCCCAAACTTGAACACAATCAAGATGCCCTTCAGTAACTGAATGGATAAACAGCTATAGGTCATCCAGATGAGGTAACTGTAATAATAAGCACTGAGAAGAAATGAGTTATGACACCGTGAAAAGACAGAAAGAAATGTTATATGCATGGTGCTAAGCAAAAGAAGCCAGTCTGGGGAGAAACCTGCCAGGTGAAAGACAACAGTGGAGACAGTGACAAGGCTGGTGGATGCCAGAACCACAGATGGAAGGAAAACTCAACAGGTTGGTCACTGAGGATGTTCAGGGCAGTGAGGCCACTCCATACAACACAATCACAACTGATGTCTGCTGACCAATATCCATCTTTCCCAACCCACAGAATGTTCAGGGCCAAGAATGAATTCAAAGCTCTCTACCCCCTATCAATCCTGCTGTGAGCCTAAAATCTCTCCAATGAAACTGTCTTTTTAAAAAACATATGATAGAAACTATGATGGATGGAAGCCAGACCTGGTCCAGAACATCTAGTAATACATTACCTTATAAAATAATAAATGATTCATTTATCTTTGGTGAATTTAATTTTCTCCCCTGCCTTTCTCTTCTCTGGGAAACAAAATGTTTATACTTTCCTAACCATTTGGAAGATTCCTTTCAGAAAGCCTGAATGAAGAAACTTGGTGGTCGCTTATGATAACCAAATATAACAGCTAGCATTGTAAGAGGCTACACACTAAACTTGTACATTCTACTGCCGTAGCTCATGAATTGCAAAATAGTAAAGTCCTTATTATTAAGGATATAATAAAAACGAGAAAATTTTCAAAATTGCATGAATATTCTTATGTGTAATAAAAATAATGTATAGATAATGTTTCCCATAATTAACAAAATACCTACGCAGATCCATGTCACTGATGAGCTCCGAATTCACTAGGAGGAAAGCAGGTGAAAAGGGCTTTGGATCTTGTGTGTGTGATGCTTTTACCAAGACTAGTGGCACAGGTTTCTCAGTCTTCCAATGCCAGCAGGATCGGAGAAAATAAAACACATGCACTTCAGTAAAAATACAGAAATAATACAAGTTAAGTGGCTGTAAAACACTGGTATATGCACCTCAGCTGTTGCAAGAAATAGTGTTAGACTTGGGGTGAAGTATAGAGCTGAAGAAAAAATTCCTGTCGTTTAGAAAGCCAAGCCGTAAGCTCTTTTGAAAAGCTTCAAAAAAAAAGGCAAATAAGACACAATTATTTGTGGCATAATAATATTTCATTTTCTGTAACTCAATTAGGAGGACTAATGAAGAAGAAGTGTGTTGCACGCTTGTAGGAGCCAGTTTAAGCTGGTAAGAGCCTAATTATGAGCAATATTTGTTAAGCAAAATCCATTTATGTTGGAACAGAAGGCATTTAAACATTAATATGAAAATTAAAAGAAGACACAGTACAAGCTACTTACGTTATCATCTCAGAATTTGGCAGTTTTAACAAATAGAACTAAGCCAGATATCACCAAATACATTGCTTTAAATTCCAAGAAACATCTATTTTAACTGTGTTGTATTTGACAAGATATAGGGAATGTAAGTGTCCTACTTTGAACCCCTGATTTAAGAGCTCTACACAATTTTATGAGGAAACACTTCACAAAGTTTTACTTCCCCCAATCATATCTTAACTACCATTTGCTACATGATAAAAAGGGGACCGCGCTGCCTGAACAGCAGAAAACTCTTCCTTGAACATTTGGAAATTAACACAATCAGAGAAGAAGAGACAAATTGGCTCTTACTTCATTTTTAATAAGTCTATACAGACCCTCACTGATTACTCAGTTGGAAGACATGGTAATTTCTCCTTCAGGCATCACACTTTGAACAAGGTTTTCTGTGGTGCCTGTGCCACTAGCAAGTCTAATGGAACCTCCACTTGTGGCATTCATGCCACCACTAAGTCCGAGTATCAGGCGAAAGCCTGGAGATTTAATTAGAAACCGAGCCATCCGGTCACTTGTGCTAAGAGAATGTGTGTCCGTCTGTGTTTTTTGCAGGGAGGGAGCAGCCTTATATGGGAAAACCCCAGGTGTAAGAGCTCGTGTTTTTGATGCCAGCAGGGCAAGGCCCGGGCTGTAATCCAGGACTAGAAAACAGGATGCATCTGTGGCTATCAACTCACAGAGACCCTGGGAGGGCTGGGGCCCAACATCTCTCCCGGCAGTTTTCACTATAGCTTTCTCCTTGTTGTAGAATGAGGGTTAGACCTGCACTGGGATGCAAGCATTCAGCCCCACCACCCCAGCCACTTGAGACCCATGTTACTTTGCTAACCAAGAAGGTTGCTTTAAGTGTTGTTGAAAGGCCAACCTACGCAGTGAGCTGTAGCTGGTGCCTGCTTGGTACCCCTTGCTTCTCCTTCATTCCTACCTGAATCCTGACTGCCCGGAGGGACTCACCTTCATTATAAATACACATCTTAAACACCTTCACACTCTTAATGACTACACAAGAGATGGAAATAACTAACAAACACAGGAGCGGAATGTTGGGAACCAGAAGCATCTCGGAACACACGTATCACCTCAAAATGTGTGCCTTTGAGACCAAATGTGTGTGCGGCACTTCACGTCAACTCCAATAAGCTGGCAAAAAGGTTCAGTAAAACATGCACAATCAAACAAACATCCAGAAACTGTGGTTTCAAATGAACACCTGTATCCATTGGCCACGGAATGCGAGTGGACTTGGCTAAGGGGCCCTGTCACACTGCAGTGTTCTGCCTGAGCCGGAGGACACATTTACCAGAGTACTGATGCTGAAGGGTTAATTTCTGTTTTTCTTCATGGAGGAAAAAAAAAAAAATAGGCCATACCATTAGAATCTAAAACTCTGAGTGAGGCAAGGGGGGTTGACTCCTTAAGGAACGCCATTCGCCGAGGCTTCCTTAGACTCTTGGCAGCCCCAAGCCTTTAAAGCTCTTCTTAGTTTCCCAGGGTAACACAAATATGCCTTGTTAGTTAAATGGTGTGCTGTTCATCAGGCGGGAGCAGCAGGCACTATGCTCACGTCTCTTACGCGAGGCACAGCATGCTGACCGGGTAACTTGAAGATCATCCCCTCTCACTGTGTCTCAGTGGAAAAGCCAGCCGAAGAGGGCTTCGCTGACACTCGAGGAGGTGGGTCTCTGCCTCAAAAGCCCATTTACTCGGAAAATGATCCGAGCTCCCCACAACAAGGCACACTCAGCTGGAGAAGGCATGCTGAATTTAGGGAACCTTGCCAAGAGAGGAGCAGGTTCTATATATTAACTTTAAACATGTTTTAACACCAGAGGAGGATACAGATAGCTCACATGAGGGCGGACCTGAAACGCCTTGCATCGACTTTGAAGTAACATAATTTGTATAACTGCATAAACTACTCGCCATGAATAGGGGAATGTGTTGGGTAATTCCTCAATGGCAAAAATATCTGCATATAGAACTATTTCGTGTCTGAAATGAATACTGTTTTGCTTTTCAGGGGCAAATCTTCCCGGTGAAGTGATGATGTCTTTGAACACTCAGCTCATATATCTAAACACCACTGTGGCCTTTAACATGATTAACCAATTTCAATTAACCAGTGACTGGCTGGATGAATGAAAGTATGTTGAGGGGGGAGAAAAGTTTTCCAGATAAATTAATTTTATAAGCAACAGTCAGTAACTAAATACCAACTCAAAGAAACCCAGGTGGAGGGATACAGGCAGCTAAGTTGGAAAACTTAAAGCAGAACATGTGGTTGCTCCCGTCCTATAATTACTACTCCTGTGTTCTTAACCCCTGAGGTACTACTGCAGGGGACGGTGGCAGAGAAATACAAACCACAGCCACTTCCAGTGATTTGTCCAGATGGCTTATGAGACTCAACATATGGCCAAAATCACAGCCATAATTCATTACATCACAGGAATGCTGAGCACAGCCGGCAATGTAAGAGCAGCAGGAGAAAAGACTTGGAGAAATCAAGTGTCCCCTTCCAGGGATGTCACCACGAGAGCTGCAACCCCTGCAGAAAGCTGCTGTGCTTTGCTCGGGAAATGCTGGAAGCCAGGGAAGCGAGCTGCAGATGGACCTAGAGGTTTTACTGAAGGTCAATCCCCTGCAGCCCCTGTCTAATTTTAGGTTCCCAGAAGGACAGTGGTTGTGCAGTACAAACATGCTGTTTCTACCATCAGTGAAGCCACAGTGACATGAACTGGAGGAAAGGCTCTTGCATTTGAAGTCACCAGATGTTGACCAGAGACCAGCCTTGCAAACAGCCCTTTGCAATGATAACAATTTACCTTTACTATGTTAATTCCTTTCTGCAACATGATGGTGCCAGAAGTAACTATGCCTCATCTCTTCCAGCAGTGGTGTTAATTTTGTTCTCACTATCGCTCACAACTTTTTCTGAGACTCCTGCAATGCAGCCCTAGCTCTCCTGAAACATTTCGTGTCGACCACGTTGGCCTGGAACTCACAGAGATATGACATCGGGTGGGCTTGAGTTAAGACTCTGTCATCTTACTTGATGTCCACTGTTTCTCCTCTCTGGACTCAGTCCTCCAGGGGCCTTGCCCTTGCTGGAGACTGCAAAGGCTTTTCCTGATCCTGCCTCTCCTGAACCAGACTGATAACAACTGGTCCCACAAGTTCCCCTCCCTGAGTCTGGATTAAGTTTCACAAGGCCCTGTACTTACTCCTCTTCCGGGAAATCTATCAGATGGCAATTTCCCAGTCTATGTTATTGAATTACCCCCATCCTAACTGTGTTCCATCAGTCATAATTAATATTAATAATGATTATCATATTGTGTTTATCCATTTTCCTCCCTATTCCTCCCTCCATCTTCCTGATGGTCACCTCCCCTCAGATTCCCCCCTGGGTTTTTCATGCAATATATGCATATATATGTTTATGTGTGTGTGCTCCACACATGAGAGAAATCATGTAAAAATGTGTTTCTTTTCCCGTGGCTTTTTGTCTCAGTTAGGGTTTCTATTGCTGTGATTAAAAACACCATGACCCTCCAACTTACAGAAGGAGCTTAAAGTTCCAGCGGGATAAAAGCCTGTGCTAATCACAGGAGGAAAGCTGGAGAGGAGCCTGCATGGCAGCAAGAGCAGCTGAGAGTTGGCATCTCAGCACACAAACAGCAAGCAGAGAGGGCACTCAGAACAGTGAAGCCAGTCCTCAGTGAGCTTCCTCCACCAAAACCACACCTCTTAATTCTCCCCCAAAGAGCCACCAACAGGAGACCAAGTATTCAAAGACCTGGGACTTATGGGGGACGCCCCATTCAAACAACCACACCCTTTCTATTTCCTGTTCCCTTTCACTCCTTCCTTCCCTTTACAGCCCTCTTCTACCTCCATGTCATCTATGTGCACTTCTTTAATCCACATATGAAAGGGAATATGTAATATTTGCCCATCTGGCTTATTTTGCTTAACACAGTAATTCCTGGTTCCAGGCTTTTTTTTTTTTTTTTTCCCTGCAAATGATACAATTTTATTCTTCCTTACAGCTGAATGAAACTATGTTGGACATATATATACCTGTTCCTCTACCCATTTATCGGCTGATGGACATTTGGCTTACTTCTTTATCCTGGCTATTGTGAACAATGTAGCAATGGATGAGCAAGTATCTCTGTGATGCGCTGACTTAGATTCCTTGTGGTACCTGCTCAGCAGTGATATAGCCTTATCTTATGGTTAATTCCATTTTTAGTTTTTAAAGTGGCCTCCATACCGATTTCCACAGTGGCTGCACTAATCTAATGGTATTTTTCAAGACCTCGATTGAGTGTCCACAATGTCTAGTATAGTAACTAACAAACTACCAGATGTGATGAATAGTATTGATTTGAAGAACATCACATTTTTTATCACGGTTCTATGAGCTCTACCTTGCAGCCTAGGAGGGAAAACTACAGAGGTAGACAGCTCTGGCCCAGACACTGGGAGTGACACATTGTTCCTGTTATCCTCTTTGGATTGTCTTTGTTTGAGAACTAACAAGCAACTGTGTTGCGCGCTCTCATGACCTTATAGTCACTGCCTATTCTGTGTACACTAGTCCAACTTTTAATCTCAGCTTGCTTTCACTGAACTCTGAGCCTCCCATGCTGATCTCTCTGCCATTCTCTTGTTTTTTTTTTTTTTTCCAAAGCTTAGATTTCATCTAGTTCAAGGCGGAATATATATTAAAGAAAATATTTTATACAATCTCAGATATATGAAAACATTACAGCATACACACACGGGGGGGGGAGGGGGAGTATTTCTCCCTGGCTCATCAGCTCAACTCCCTGCTTTTAAGTCAGCCAGAATAAAGGGGCACACATCTGTGCACATATTCTCTCCACGGGAGTAAAGAACGAGGCTCAGAGAAGTAGGTCCACGTGGTACCTTGCTTTACTCAAACTGCTGGCATAAAGCAAATGACTCAGAGTTCAAACTTATTATGGATGGTCACTAGCTAAAGAAACAGCACAGCCCTTCAATAAAGACATCCAGGAGCCTTGGCCCTGCTCCGTTGTAATCCCAGCTTTGGATGCTGAGGCAGTTGTAATTATGCCATTGTCCAGCCCTTCTTGGTTCTTGGTCTCCTTCATTTGTCTGAATTGAAGGTCTGTAGTCAACCATCAAGGAAGACCAAAGTAACATTAAATACTGAACACTATTATCACCAGATTCACAGGAGGAATTAGCAGCACTTTCTTTGGGTGTAAGGATGCTCAAGAAGTCCTGTGTGTACTTCCCACCACGCTTCCTGACCAGCATTCCCTGAGAGCCCCTGGAGAAACTGCTACATCCCAAAGTTGATGAATTCACTATGATTAAAACAAAGTTCCTGCTCCCAAGAACTTAAAGATTTCTGAAAGAGAAAAAAAATTAAAGATAGCCATGCCAAGCTCATCCAAGGCCCTGGTTTTACCCCCAGCACCATACACATACACATCTGCACATACCAGAATACCTATTACCAACATCAGACTTCTTGCTTCTTCCTCAATCCTACTGAGAGCACAAAGATCCCTGAGTTCACAGATAGCACAGAGGAAACCAGAAATATTAAACACTTAGGGTTGTCTTTTTGATGGAAAAGATGTACAACCTGTGTTGTGCCCAGAAGGCTGGGAAGGGAGGTGGCTAACAGCCTAGGTGACCCCTGAACTATCAATAGGGTCAGGCCATGCCTGGCTCTCCTAAGCTCCTACAATCAGGACCAGAGGTGGCTATTAGCCAAGATGATCTCTATGTTATCTGCATGACCAAGACGACACCAGATCCTGCCCAGGCCCATAGCCTGTCTCTAGAACCCATCTTCATGGAAGAAGTGCCATGTACTTTGAGAAGTCTTTTGATGTAATTATGCCTCTTCGTGCACACGGGATTGTGTTACAACAGGAAACTATTTCCCCAAATTGTACTATACTTAAATGTACCTAAAAATAAACTGCTGCTGTCACATGTTAGAAATTTGAACCAACGCAGGCTACCAAGTCATGTTGAGCTAGATTTCTTTCTTGCCTCATTGGATCACTACTCTGACAACCCTGGTGGTCCCAGACACCACCATTCTGGTCTGTAAACTCAACAGCAGAAAATAACTGCTATTAATTTGCTTTCTTGAGTTTAGTTTAAAAGCCCTCAACATATATATATATATATATATATATATATATATATATATTAATTATGAGATGTGGTGGTTAACTGGATTATGGATACGCTGGGATGTGAGACAGACACACCTCTGGGGATAAGTCTGTGAGGGTTTGTAGAAGAGATCCGCAGAAGAGAAAAGAGGAATCCATGAGATGGTAGCTCCATCTCATGGGCTGGGGAACCAGATAGAATAAAAGAGGAAAGGAGAAAGTCACCCACATGCCTTCATCCCTTCCTCTCTGCTTCCCGATCCTCAAGGAGATGAAGTACACTGGTGAACCACCCCGACCACCCCACTCCTCATTATCAATCACTGAGTCCCTACACATTGAGCCAAAACTAGTAATTCCTCGGGAACATTGCCTATATCGAGGGATCTGGCCACAAGAGCAGGAAAGGAATTTGGATTGCTGAATGAGCATTCCTACAAACACATGATACATTTGAGCTTCTAAAGACAATTCAGTTTAATTTATCTCAAGTACAGTCATTAGAACTGCACTATCAAAGGCGAAGGCTTATATGCTTCAGCATTATAATTATAAATATTTTAGTTTTAAAAAGGTAACTAGGAATGTCCTTAAAAAGTTGTATTTAAATGAATGAGCAGGTTTAAGAGTGTGTGTGTGTGTGTGTGTGTGTGTGTGTGTGTGTGTGTGTGTGTGTTATTATGTGTGTATGTCTGACTATGGGTTTGCACACATGACTTCAGTGTCTGCAGAGGCCAGAAGAGGGCATCAGATCTCCTGGAGTTGGAGTTAAAGACAGTTGTGAACCACCCAGTGGTGATGAGAACTGAATTCAGGTCTTCTGCAAACACAGCTTGTTTGCAGTGTTCTCAACCACTGAGCCATCTCTCCAGCCTTGAAGGAGCAATTTGTAACTAACTTCTCAACGATTTGAACATAAACAAGAAACTTTGAAAAACATCTGAAAACTGTTCTTTGACATAGTTTAAGAATTACTCTTTTCATGTTTTACACCATCTTTTTAATTTAAGTCATTGCACGAGGACTGCATTTACTTATTCTTTCGTGTGTGGGTGTGGGCCAGAGTGTGGAGGTGACAGGACAACTTTGGAGACCTGGTTCTCTCGTTCCACTCAATGGGTCCCAGGGATCAGATGGGTCATGAGGCTTGGTAGCAAAAACTTTTAACTAAAGAACCATAAGATGTCCCCTCTTCAAAACATTTTTTACCAAATACTACAATGGTAAATCTTTGGAAATCCATGTCCTAAAACTTCCACTGCTTCTAAGCAGACACAGACTGAAACAGGAGGAAGAGTAGAGAGCACTACGGGAAATGCTCAATAAAGCCGAGCTCAACTCCAAATCACACTTTCCAGACCCAACACTTCAAAAGCTCAACTGTCCAAGGCTCTCCTTCCTTTGTCGACTGTCCCATCAAGTGTACTTAACTCACTACAGGTATTTATGCTAATTCATTAGCGCCCTCGAGGAGGGCAGGGCAGCCTGCATCTTCTCCGAACTGAGGCTCTGCTTCCTGGGTCAGTGAGAAATAAATCTCTCAGTCTAATTGCCTGCTGGTTTATGTGCTGCTGTCTCCTGCTGGGAAAATGCTAAAATATTTAAGGGTTACTATCTGGTGTGATTGTGAGTTTATAATTAAAGTCTGGGATAGGAGAGTGCAGGACAACTCCGTACTTTATTTCAGCACAAATAGGCCTTCGACTAGTACCCTTTTAGACTCTATAAAAGTTCTGCTAAATTAGGAGCTGGTAGCGTCATTTACGAAATCACTTTAACAGCTAGATGAAGATGGTACAGTTCAGCCCTGAGTTAGAAAAACAAGGGGCCTTGTAGATATCAAGGAGATCCTAATTATCCCTGGTGATAAAAGGGGGGGAAAAAAAACTCTGTTTCAGTGTTAAAATACAATGTACCTGTCTCTGCAGACCCCTGGTGAGGGAGGGGGTAATATCGTTCCTAATTAGAACACTATTTGGGGCTGGAACTATCTGATTGGCAAGTAAGCAGGGCATCTATTCAGCCTCACACTCCCTCTCCCGTCCTCCTCTTAGACCCGACTCCTGGACTAGAAGATAAAAAGTTGAGTTTCTGAGAGTGGAGTTGGGAGAAAGGTGCCAGCTGGGGAAGGCATCTGAGTTGGGGAAGGCATCTGGGTTTTATCACCTTATGAGTTAAAGTGTGGAGCTTCCTACTCCTCTCAGCAACAGCTCTGCAGACTTGCACCTCCTGGTACAAATAACGGAAGCTCTTCCACCACCCCACAGCCTAGGGCTCAGGAGGTAAGCAGAACACTGCACCAAAGCCAAGGCTAACGTGATCCGGGGCTTGAATCTAACAGGGGGCTGAGAGGAGTGTCACTAAACACATAACTGCATAAACAGCTTATTTATGTGGACTATAATATTTTGTTTGAACGAAGAGCAGACACATACAACAAATTGGAGGGGGGAGTCTGATAGCAGGGGCTCGCACTCCTGTCTGTGGGACATCCCCAGGAGAGGCCCAGCTCAGCCTTTGTCACCAGACAGGAAAACCACAGGTAATTAGAGAGGCCACACACCCAGAGTCTCTGGCCTGTGAGACTGAGAAAGAAACAAGCTCCATCGCATTTGGGTGGAGCAAGAGACCTTGTGGCAGATCTCGGAGCATGAGTCTGTGGTTTGCAACTGGCTTGTCACTCGAAACCTAAACCAATCCAGAACGTGTGATTGTTGAGGACCGCAATTGAGTTCAGCTAAGTCTCGCTCGGTTAATTAAATGATTTTCATCTGGAGGTGTGGTTGGGGGAAGGAGCCTCCTGGAAACGAATATCAGAAAGAAGTGTTTAGTGTGGGAAAAATAAGTTCCAGATGATGCTGTTTATGTCTTGTGTTTAAATTCAGACTATCAAGTCTAGACATTGGTAATTAAACTACAGGTCAGCAAAAAGAGATTGGCCAGCCAGTACAAAGCTGCCATTTACAGCTGCCTTCACTGAAAGTGGACAAGGTAGTCCCCTCAATTCTGGGTGCTATAACTTCCTTCAAAACAAAATCTCAGTTGATATAATCCGAAAAGAAAAACAAGAAACAACAACGCAGAACTAACTGCTTAGGCCTTACATCTGACGACCCAAGCAATGGTCAGGAGGAGGAGTTGATGGGAAAGGGGCCAGCAAGGATGCAGGAAGCACAAAAACACCAAGCTAAAGCTCACCCAGCCACTAGCCTGCTCTGGGTCAACCCCCGGGAATGCATGGCAGGCAGAGTGTGCCCGTATTGGATGTGTCCCACAGCATGTTACTGTTATACCAAGAAGAACACAATAAGGAGGTGAGCCAAAGTACTGACAGTGTTCACCTCTCACATGCAAGGCCCTGAATCCCACCCCCAGCACCAGGAAGAGGAGGAGGAGGGGGAGGAAGAGGAGAGGAGGAGGAGGAGGAGGAGGAGGAGGAGGAGGAGATGAACTGAGAGCCTGCCAACAATGTGAAATTTTCATAGTAAGGAGAGGTTCATGCCACACACCTTCAACTTGTCTGTAGTATTCAACTCATTTCAAGTAAGACAAAACACAGCCCTGCATTAGATCAACAAACCCCTCAGCAGGCCTGTTAGTCTGCTAACTCCAGATACCCCGTGTTTGTTTTGCCAATGAACCACACCAAGCAGAGAAGACCAAAAAACTTACCAGAAACTAAATACAGATAAGTACCTAAAGGAATTTTTTTTTTTTGTATTTATCTAATCTTTATAAACTGAACTAAGAAATACAATGCCAAATCAGGAAACAAAGCTAATGTAAAAGGACTTTTTAAACTTTTTTTTGAAGTTCTGGGGACTGAATCTCGGCTGTCTACCCCTGGGCTATACACCAGCCACTGTGCTGCTCTCCAAGGCATCTCTATCCTAACCCTCTACGTCGCCTCTGCTCAGGAATTCGACGTCATCTGCAGGCTCTTTTCCTGAAGGAGAAACAGTCCTGTGTCATTACTCCATCTAAAGGGAAGGCTAAAGTACCTTGGGGTTCAAAGGAGGCAGGAAGTGCTTTGATTCCTCCCAGGAAGTCTCAGGTGGGCAGAGTCAAGGCCAGCCTCGGGTACCATCACACCCCTACACCCTCACTCTATGTGGCCTCCACTGGGAAAGGAAGCAGATCTCCAGGGTCCTTTCCTCGATCACACCCAAGGGTGAGAAAGCTAACCCAGACTTGAGGAGCCTTTGAGGCTGAGAGGAATGAGGACATGTGGAGTCACAGAGCTCTGAGGAGGGGCACCGACACTAGCCATCCCAAGCTGGTGCTTTCTAACCCATGGTACTCTTGGGGAGTTTCTCCCTGCACCTGCTCTATCCATCCGAGGCTGAGCTCATGACACATCTCTTTCCAGAGGGTGAGGAAACACAATGCAAGTGACTTGAATTCTCAAAGAAAGAAAACAGCCAGTGTTGTCTAATATCTATCTATCAGGACGAGATATACCTCTGTTGGTGGTTAGCCAGAAACACATCGGGCATTTCTAGAGTGATCTGCAAGAGACTTTCTAAAATGCATCCACTTCAAACTAACAGGCTTTGGTTATCAGTGTTTAGGCACAATCTTTATTCGTTCCCACTGTGCTGTTTGAAAAATGACACCCAAAAGGATGAAAAGAAGGCAACGCCCCTAGCTGGTTTCCCTTCTCAGGAGCACCCAGGGATCCTCACTCAAGGAGCGGCCCCTCCAAAAGAAGTAAATGCAGGGACCTTAGCAGTGGAACAATGGGACAAAGGGAGGTGGTGAAGGGCAACAGAACAGTTGGGAAAAGAACAGTCGTTCTTGGGTCACATGAGCAGAGCCCTCATTAGAGACAAATCTGGCAAAGAATTATTTTAATGGCACGTACCTTTTATTGCTTCTGAATGCACAGAGTGGGCAGAACAAACTTCTTCTTTATTAGGTAATGAAAAGCAGACAAAAATTTATGTGTAACTGGTACGTTTTAAACTGATGTTTTAAAGCTATTTATCTCTCAGGAAAAAATATCCTTCAAAGTCATTAAATGGCAGCCATAAATTTTAAGTTTCTTCTTGGCCTAATTATCACAAATTTCAAATACGCAGGCTCAAAAACAACAAGGCTTTACTGGTTCAATTAGAAATACTGGTTGAAGGATTTCCTAAGGAGATTACAACAGGATACATTAACTGCTGTCAGCAGAAGGTTTGGAGTATAGAATGTCCGGTGCAGTCAGCCAGAATACAATGAACGTGGAAAAACAACTCAGGTATGACAGTATGTAAAAATAAGGATGCTGTGCTGTGTGTGTGTGTGTGTGTGTGTGTGTGTGTGTGTGTGTGTGTGTGTGTGTATCAAGGAGAGATGAAGAAAGAATGAGTAGACACAAGGGTCAACAAGGTGGTGCACACTTGTAACCCCACCACTTGAGAAGTGGAGGAAAAGGATCAAGAGTTAAGACCAGTTTGCTGCATGGTGAGTTCAAAGCCGGTCTGTACTATACGGGATCCTAAACACAGATGAAGAAGGGTGAGGGAGGGAGAGACCAAATGACATATTAGCTTGGTCCGAGATGTTTCCTGTCTCCATAAAGAAATGTGTTTGTGTATGTGCAAATGCTAAGATATTACTGGGGCCTGAACATGGGGGCACGGTGCACATTATGTTTACAATTAAAAACAGTTTTAAATGTCCAAAGATTATGGCTAAAGAGACAGCTCTCCAGTTAGGCCCATTTTCTGCTCTTGCAGAGAACCCTGGTTGAGTTCCCAGCACCTGCATGGCCTTCCACAACCGTCTATAACTCAAGTTCCTAGGGAATCTGATGTGCTCTCCTGGCTTCCATTGGCACTGCAAGCATGTGGTGTTCAGAAATACACACAGGCAAAATACTCATATGCATAAAAATAACAATTTCAGATTACTTATATCCCATTGTGAACTTAAGTGGTGATTACTAAGTAGCAAAGAAACAGTCCTTCAGGTCCTGGGCCCAGTGGTATGAGATCTTATCCCAGGTACAATTTGCCAAGAAGAAAGAAACAAAGTTTAACAAAAGGTAAACTGATGTTGTCTAATGTAACAAAAACAAGAGGGATATCTATTAGGATAGTAGCAAGCAAAGAAGAGGTCCCTAGTCACAAAGCATCTGTTTGAAAAGTACATCGAAGAATCCATAGGCTAATTCTGGAAAAATAAGCTTTGTAACTTAAGAAAGAAGAAGAAAAGTTATCTTCCCTTTCCTGGCTCTCCCAAAGGGGCTGGAGGTGAACACAAAAACTGTAGATTTATCCTACAAGCTCCAAAGAACCTCTGGTAATGGCGAATTTACTTCTTCCACACAGAACAACTATAAATTCTAGATTAAACAAACAAACAAAAACAGAAAACACTATCTTGACATAACACAGAGAGCAATCCAAGGCAAGCAGAAACTGGAGGAAAGTCAGAATGTAAAATAAATGGAACCCCCCCTCTCCGTAGATGTATTCATCAAGGTTCTCAATAGGATCTGAACTGTGTAAGTGTGTGTGTGTGTGTGTGTGTGTGGAGGGGGAACTGGGGTGTCAGGACACAGAAGAAAGCAGAGAGGAGAGCCAGCGAATCCTCGTTCCTCTTTCGATTTCATTTAGGATCACCGCCTGTTATTGGATGGTGCCATGCACGTTCAGAGGGTCACCACTCGTGGGCTGACATCTTCCCTGAAAATGCTCACACATAACACCTATGCATATTCTTTCTATAATCTTTTATTTAAAATTGTTTTTCATATTACATACCAAACCCGGTTCCCCTTCCCTCCCCTTCTTCTGGCCTCCCAAGTCCCCACTTCCCACCCCCATCCACTTCTCAGAGAGGTGCTGGGAAGTCAACAGCACATTCTTTCATAACTCTGAGGGCATCTGCAGCCCAGTCAAATTGACAATCCAAATTAACCACTGGTGGCTTTTTTGATTTTTGCAGAAGCCAGAAACTTTCCAGCTGAGCCAGTTGTGGCAAGTAAAACTTGGGACAAATAATGGGTAGTTTCATGTCTTGAAGAAACTGACCTTAGAACATAGGCTGAGCCTACATCTCTAGGTGACCTGTGAAAAGTACATGCACTCGGAAGATACCAAGGGTCCCAGGCTAAAATATCTGAAGAGCAACCATACTGCTGTCCTTCATCGGATGGCTGTGCTCGGAGCACAAATGCATTGACTTAGGAGCTTGTTAAAGCAAACAGAAATCCAGACTTTTTTAGAAAAATTCAATAGAACCCAGAAACCCACAAAACCTTTAAGATATTCTGAACAAAAGCCCAAATTGGTAAACTTATTTTTAAAAAAAATGAATAGAGGACTGATTCAAAAAAAACAAAAAAGCAAGCAATGGAGATCAACCCCAAAAGACCAGGGTTTGCAAAATTAAATAAAGATGACTTTAGTCAGCTTTCATTAATATGCAAGGAAAGGAAATGCTTATACTTGAGAATGACAAAATACCAAAAGGAAAGTTCTAAAACCATAAACTGCCCTGTGTACAACTTAAAATACTTCATTGGACAGTTTACTATCAGGTTAGAAATAACATAAAGCAAATAAAGTAAGCCAGTGTGAGTAGAGAATAAGATTTTTAAAAATCTAAGTGACCTCAAATCAATATTGGAAATTGTAACATGTGCATAAGTGGAGTCCCAGGAAGAAAATAAAGACAGGAAGGACAGAAAAATATTGTTTCAAAACATCATTGGACTTCCCCAAACTTGGAGAAAAGTGTAAACTATGGCACCTTAAGGCAATGCTTCTGGCTTCAAGCTCACAGGGAAGCTCAGCAGGAATGGGCCACCCTGCTTTATTTAGCACTCATCCACTCTTGTGACCACTACCTTCTCTGCTCTGCCATGAAAGTCTTTCTGAACTTTCTTAATTCTTTCAAAATCTCATGCAATTATACAATGTATTTTGATCATATTTACCCTCATTCCTCCCCCTAATTTCTCCAAGATCTACCCCCTACTTACAAATCACCTTCTAATTTCACACCCTTTCAGTTCAGGCTAACCATATCTACTCATGTGTTTGGAGCAATCTACCCGAGCATGGTCAACCTACTCAACCTACAGGGAGCCATGCCCTTATAGAAAAATGATTCCTCCTCTCTCCAAAGTCATCAACTGTCAATAGCCCCTCAGTTGCCAGGTGTGGGATATCATTCTCAAGTTGTTAGTCAGGGACAAACTGGAGACTCCCAAAACCATGCAGGCTATTGCCATCCTTGATGGTACACCTTTATTGTCGATGACATCACACACTTTGGTCAGAGGACACAGAGAAATCAAGTTGATAGTGACTAGAAGGTATCTTCCCTGCTGCCTACCTTTCATAATACCAGAAGGTGCTATGTAGGCTTCTGGGGAAAAGAAAGCCATCAATAACCTTACCCGGCTATGAACTACAATAATGACTGACAGGGCAAGATCTGCCCATTGGGCAATAGTGGTACAAATGCTATGGGAGTAACCAACAGCCAAACGATTTCTGATTGGATTTATGATACACTCCCTGGGAGGAAAAGAATGTCTGGTCCACAGCTGTGAAGCTCACAGGCTCCAAGGGTAAATCTCCTACAATTATTCTGTTAAATGGACATAGTGTTAAGTTACCCTTTAAACTTGAATCTCTATACACTTAGCTCTCAGCCCTCATTGGAGAGGTTCCTTTGGGTAATAGACAGTGATTAATGCAGAAACTCTCAACTGGTCAAAGTGTAGAGCGTAAGTGTCAGTAGAGTGCTGAGCCCCAGATGGGACATGTATATCACCCCCTCCTGAGGCTTCAGCACTATTGTGGAAGAGGAGACAGAAGCATTGCAAAATCTACAAGTTGCAGGGCAGAAGCGAGAAACAATGACTTCTGGACATGACAGGACTGTTGGATGAGTGATATTTCTAAACTTCTAGATAAGATATTACCCAAGTCATGAGATTTCTAAAACCCAACTAAAGCTTTAGAGTTGTTCAAACTGTACTTTTTAAGGGTGCCTAAGGGGTCTTCAGTTTTGTGGGGGGAGGCTATAATTTTGAGGCAGGGTTTCTTTGTGTAACAACCCTGGCTGTCCTGGAATTTACCTGGTAGACCAGGCTGGCCCCAAACTCACAGAGATCTGCCTGCCTCTGCTTCCCAAGTGCTGGGATTAAAGGCATGCGCCACCATGCCCGGTCTATGTCTCCAATTTATTATAAATGTTGCTGTTAATTTTAAATGGTCTTTATTGGTCACAGAATGTGATCTCTAAACTCACAAACAACTGTCTGTGCTCAAATAATGACAAAACAATGAGAGGCAAAGAGAGTCAAGATAAAGGATAAAAAAATCAGTATGAGAGACAGGAGCCCTTTAACATCTGAACTTGGTGTGGGGGGGCACTTTCAACATCAATAGTGCTTACAAAAACTCATCTTTCATTATCCTAACCCTAACCCTTTACTTGAGATGCCTAAATTTATCTTTTGCTTTCTTCATTAACTCTTAAATTTATGTTTTTGGCCAACCTCGTCTTTATAGGAAAAGTCCACTAAGTAATGCATAAGAAATCCACTGCAGAATGCATAAGAAAAACAAAACATAAAAATAAAAACTACTACCTATGAGAAGAGAAAGATTTCTAAGGAGTTTTCCCCCCTCTTTCTACACAAAAGGTGAGCTACTTAAGATATGTTAAATTTGGTGTCCAAGTTCAATGTATTCCTGCAAATGAAGCATAGTATTTTATTTACATCAGTTTATAATCTTCCCGACAAGAGCATGAACACTGTAAGGACAAGGATGTTTTTTTTTACTATGCTCCTCCTTGTTGCCTCCCTGCAATCTACAACATCTGACAAACAATGGATGGTCAAGACTAGTTGCAGAATGTATGATAAATCAACTTTCAATAGTCACACAGCCTATTTTGGGACTGTGTAGCTACTTGACAAAGGGTAATTAGTGCATGTCAGTCAGAAGCAAAACTTCTCCAAAGAAGTCCATCACCAATGCAAATGAGTTACCAATTTGTTTGATTAGAACATGCTATCAGTGCAACCCACCACACAGAAAATGTGAACAGCTTAATTCCTATGACCTTGGCTGTGATGAAGGAGAAATGTCATCTATATAGTCAGTTGGCTTCTGCTTGGAAACAATTTTGTTACTTTTTAAAGTAACAAAGCCTAAATCTTGAGATCCAAAAGACTACTGGTAAGAAAGCCCCTCTCTTCTGAGCTTCAAAAGAAGATACAGGGAGGGGTGTGGGAGTGGAAAGGGGCCTTGGTCCTGCCTCAACAAGGTGATGGGACAGACCTAGTAGACTTCCTAGGGGAGGCCTTACCCTCTCAGAGGAGCAGATGGGAAGTGGAGTGGGGGGGGGAGCTGGAGGAGAGGAGGGAGGAGGAACTGGGATTGGAATCTAAAAAATAATAATAAAAAAACAGCTCTTAACAAAAGAAGATGATGATGATACAGGGTACAGGAGAGATGGCCCGGGGCTAAGAGCACATGCTGTTCTAGCAGAAGACCTGGGTTCAGTTCCCAGCACCCACATGGCACCCGACAACCATTGGTATCTCCAGTTCTAGGGAACCCAATGCCCTTGTTTGGTCTCCATAGTCACTATACACATGTGACACATGTTTACATACAGGCAAGCACTCATACACTAAAGGTAAATACATCTTTTTTTTTAATTAATAATTTCTGCACATAATAAGTATATGTACAAACATAGGACTGCTTTCTTTTTGCCCTAACTTTTATTTTTTTAATTACTAGTGTGCTAGCTCAAGAAGTGGACTTATTGTTCTCTCTGCTTAAAAAAAAAATAAAAATTTTAACTACATGTGCTATACATTTTTTTTCAGGGTGACCTAGAGGCTGAACTGAGTGCTGGGACTCTTAGAAAGCTCCCTTTGCACAGGATAAAAGCGCCAATCAAAAGACATCTGGTCTTGCTTACTTCTCAGACAGCCATAACTACAGACCCCTCCTTTAGTGGACCCCAAGATCCTCTATAAGCCAAACAAATTAACAGGCAAACAAAGCACACAGTATACAGACAAAGGTTGCAATTTCATAACAGCTTAAGAATCACATGATTCAACATAAAAAAAAAAAAAGCCAAACCTAAACCTTTGTTACGAAAATTGGGGAATAGGTTTTAAAAAGAAAACCGCACACACCTCTATATGCTTTCCATGTTACACTCCCAATCCAAGATTTGGTTTCAGAGCTTGCTGTTAGTCATCTGTCAGGGCTGCTAAATTACAATGTTAACCTGTAGATTTATATCCACAAGGATATAAGTGAAACTTATGTGGTGGAAAGAGAAGTCCAGTTCAGTTTTGTTGCCCTGAGAAATTAAGCAGTTTACTAATCCTCCAACCTTATCCCAGCATTCTATGGGAATATCCCTGGAATTTCCTGGGAGTCAGTTTTATCATGCTACTAATTTTCTTATTCATTGTATTAAATTCATGACACAAAGTTACATGAGAATTATACTTTACCCTATTAAACCATACTTTTCTAGGGCTGGGGAGATGGCTCAGTGGTTAAGAGCACTGGCCACACTTCCAGAGGATCTGGGTTCAATTCCCAGCACCCTCAGGGCAGCTCACTACTGCTATAACTCCAGTTCCAGGGACCACACACCCTCACACAAACATACATGCAAGCAAAACACCAATGCACATTAAATAAAAATAAATAAAAATATGTAAAATATAGATATACTTTTCTACCTTAATGTTTTAATATGTTTTCCTTTTAGATGCCTGCAGTACAAGGGAAAGTTAAACATTGTGGCTCCATCAGTAGCAACAAAAGAAATACAAATTGATTGCATTATTCAATTTTCAGGAGGCTGATTATTGATCCCCCAGTGCCACCTTGAATTATTTAGTTTAGAAAGTCTAATAAATAATTACAAATCATCAGCCATTATCCATATTCTTTAGAACACACTACTTTAACCATAAAGGTGAACATTAATATTTTATGTTTAGAATACTCACAAGAACACATAAAAAGAGCACAAATAAACAGTGAATTCCTCATCTACCTGTGTTTTCCTCTTAATGGCTTTAAATCCAGGGATCCTAAAACATCTTCATGAAAAAAAGTTTTATCTCCAACAAAGGCACTGTTACACTTCCAGTAGTGAATTTTAAATACCTCACTATGGGCACGTTTCCTGTGTGCTTTAGTTGGTTTCAGTTCTTATCCTCTGGGCACCAGTGCCCTCAAGAAGGACTTCTCCAGGCTATTCATCATCTGATAAGCTCCAATCACATCCAGCCAAGCCAGGGACAGCTACCAACAGGGGTTGGGACACGCTGCTCCAGCATATGGCTATTTTAAGATGAAGGGATTTGAGGAAATCTGTAGAAGCTGGAAGGTGACTTTGATTTCCCCACCACACCCTTCTCCCTAAACAGGTCATAAATCACAGCAAGGATTTTACAGCCTTTCCTTGAAGCAGGTCAAAAGACCGCCATGTGAGATGTGCCCTCCCCACAAGCAAAAAGAGCATCCTTTTCTCCAAAGGCACAAGGCACAAGGGACATCAGCAAAGAGCTGTGCTCATTCCATTTACCTCGGGACCCTCCGCCCAACCATATTTCTCCATGACTGTCCACTCTCCATCAACACTACTACAAAAACCACTCATGTCTAATGAATGCTCTTCGCAGCTCCCGAGTCACATAAAACAAATAAATCTATATGCTTTCCTCTTGTTAAACTGCCTGACAGAGCAGTCTCAGCTACGAAGCCAACATGAGCAGGAGAAAGCTATCTGCTTCCCCCACGCTACAAAAAGGTTTTCAATATCTTGTTTCTGGTCAACCCTAAAAGATCTGTTCATTTACACTGCAGATAATGGAAACAATTTTCCCCTGGTGAAATGATAAGCAGGTATATGAGCAGTACAAAATCGCCTTTGCCTTTTCATGAACAGGGTATGAGAACCTAGCTACATGAACCATGAATCCAATTTGCCTAGATTGGGGATGCCCAATCTTTATCACTTACCTGAGCACAGTTACTCCCAGCTCTCCCTTTTGTCCTCCAGGTATTCTGGCTTGGATAATTCATTATATGGACACCCTACGGTAGCATGCTTTCTTTAAAGCACCCTGGGCTTAACACTATGATGGAACCCATATGGATTTTCATCAATCAACTGTAACTGAGCTATGCTCAGCAGCTGAAACGCTGCTGTGTCTGCTTCAATCTTTCCTTACACAGTGCTTGTTAGAGAACCTAAAAGGACAGGGGTTGTCTGTAGGTTTACAAAACCATCACTGTGGCTGGCTGATTTTGCGTCTGTTTGATAATCGGTGTCTCTATTCATCCAAGACTGGCTTTCAGCCTGAGCTGCCTGGAAGTGTGCTTACACAAGAGACTAATTACCGTAGGGTGCAGATGCATATTCTCAAAGAAGAAGGAACAAATCTGCACAGGTCAGGATGCCACAAATACACACCTTAAGTACATCTTGAGGCTTGTTACTTACTACACAGCACGTGAAGGCATGGAAACTGAGGTCAGCGGCAAAAGAATGACAGGACAGGACTGCACATTTACAAACCAGAACAAGGAGGAAGAAAGACAGTGACATGCTTTAGGCCCTGAGACAAAACTATAAGAGAAACATGCAAAAAGAATAAAATGCTTATAACCCCCACCCCTGGGATTAATTCATCCTGTAAACTGGACATCTTGTGCTGGGTGGGATAATGGCATATTCAGTACAACACACTGAACACAGCAGAACTGCCGTGAACATCAAGCTTGCAGAAGGAATGTGATCTCACCCTGTAGAAACACTGAGGAGACTTCTTTCCCCCTCTCCCGTGGCCTGGGAAAATGCCAAAAGCACTGTTCGCTTGTAGCTCTGTGTTCCTGTCTTTACCGTTAGCTCCTATACACAAAAAGGGAGTTGCATATGTTTCCAAAACAAAAGTAATTTAATATATTGTCTTTGCAACTACACACAGGGCTCTCAAATGTATCCAAAGTCTTCGGTTTCATCCACTTTGAGTCATGTGTGCTATGACAGTAAGCTATGCTTGTGTGTGGGCACAAGATCTAATTTGATAGAAATAAAAATTAGGGCACGTATAAAATCAATAAGGATTCTACAGAACACAGAGTAACCAGTACACATGCACTACACAGAATGATATACAGTCTGCTATAACAGGAGCATGCCAAACACGTAGCCTAAGAGCCAGGCCATTGATTTTTCCATCTGTGGTCACAACTGAACACAAGCAAATGCTCCGCTCAACATCATGATCCAAATTTTCTGTTAGCTAATGATTGGCTTAGGCAACAGTGACAAGTTCTGTTAAGTCACCACACTGCTCCTGGTTAAGGCCTCAAGGAATGGACACTAGGAAGCTTGCTGGCTCCTATTCCCAAGACCACCACTCTAAGACTGTGGTTCTAGGAGCACTAGGACAAACAAAACTTCAAGGGGAACCCAAACCTACCCAGGTTCTGAAGAATGGGTCAGAAGCCAGCACCAGCACTTCCTACATGCTTTTTTATCCCTTTTTCCATCCCTCTCTCCCCAGCACTGAGGCATGAGACCTGGTCTCCTGCCCCCCATGCACTCTGCTGCTGAGCTACAGCAGGGACTTCTGCCTGCCATGCACTCTACCGCTGAGCTACAACACACAGTCATTCTCTCTTCTGTAACAGTGTTTTCTGTGCTGCACACACTATCAATCTTAACCAGTTTTGCCAGCTTAGATGATTGAAGAAGCTATTGAAAAATCTTGTCTGCAAAATGCTTTTGCAAAAGGATAAGTCTCCTGCATATTTTCCAGACTAAATATAGTAACTGAATGACCAGAGAGACGCTCGCTATGCACTCCTACATAAGACTGCAGAGCGAGTGTTTCTCAGAATACATTATTTCCCTGCCGGAGGCCAGACTCCTGAGTGAAGCTTGGGAGGTTCACAGACAGATCTCAGCAGCACAGGGCAGCCATGCACACCTCTCTTAGCTCCCTTACTGTGTCAGAGGCTAAGCTCCTCATTCTCTGGTGAACATTTCTGACCTTCCTGACTCCACAAACTCAAATGCTCTATTCCTCATGCTATACCTAGCAGAAAAGCATCCTTTGCACAGTTCAGAGCAAACACAATAAATGGTCATGAATTCCCTCAAATTCTAGCAAATCAACAAAACCATTGGACTATTCCAACATCCACCCTGCCATTCTTGCAGTAAGGGAAGAAAGAGGCGTTTATTGCTACTTTAAAAACACATCTACCCAACATCTTTCTTTTCCAACTAGATAATAAGCTTGGTCACCCATCAGTCAAGAGGAGCTTGTTGAATGATGAGAAAGAACATCTCTGGGCTTTAGCAGTTGTTTTTCTCCCTTTCAAGAAATGGGAGAACAACGGTAAGAAAAGAGAATGCAGCAGCTCTTATGAAGGGGAAGAGAGTTTAAGCAGCCATCTTTTTTGCTATGTACACTTACTGCAGGGCTGGGATGTGGTGTTTACTGTCCAACATGGTGCTTGCCCAGCAAACCAAGGATCCAGTTTCAAGCCCTAGAACCCAAACGATTCTAATGCTGCCAGCGAGGGCCCATGTGCAGGTAGTATGGTCTCTAACAGGGGTTTCAAGACAGGGTTTCTCCATGTAAAAGCTCTGGCTGTCCCGACACTCGATTTGTAGGCCAGGCTGGCCTCGAACTCACAAAGATCCCAACTGCCTCTTTCTCCTGAGTGCTGGGATTAAAGGTGTGCACCACCAGTGCCTGGACAAATAATGGAATTTTAAGAAACGGGATCTGGTGATGGATATCAGATCCTGAGGGCTCCACTTTATGAATACATTAATGTATCTCATGGGAGATTAGATCCCAGGGACTGTTACACCAAGGATGGACTAGACCCTCCCTAGTCTCTTCCTTCCCATTTCATCACTCTTGGTCCCTCTAACACACAACACTCTGCCCTCTTGCACAAGATCCAATGACCATTTGACCCTCACCAGAGCCAAGCAGATATCCCTGGGGCCCTACAACTGTGAGTTAAAGTACCCAGCCTCAAGTGTTTTATGACAGCAACAGAAAACAATGTAAGACAAATGCATTCTTTCTGAAAAATGTGTGTCTGCCAAGATGGCAATTTTTTTATCTGAAAAATAATTATCAACTTCATCTGGAAATACAACTTGGCAGAATCTGCTTGTACCTTTTCCTTTTTAAATTTTAACAAAAGACAAACAGCATTTGCAAGGTAGAATTCCAATAGTGCCATGATTATAAGTTTAAACACAGTAGCACTAGAAAAGCCCTGTCTGTATTCAACATGGCAATGTGAACATGGAACTGAAGCACAGGACAGGGACTCACATACCGACATTCTCTTTTTAACAGTTCTCCACTCCACACTACTTTTGACATAAAAGTTAAATAAGGGAAATTCCACAAAATAGTCTAATTAAATTTTACCTTAAAAATAGCTGTCAGGGATTTGATTGTTGCTTATTTTTGTTTCTGGTAATAATATAAACTATTTGGGAATTTTAACATATAAGTAATATGCTTCCTTTATATCTAATATTTTAATAAATCCAGAAAACTTATAGGTCTTATCAATAGAAGTCCCATGCTTCTGTTCATGAATACATATGTGTGCATGTCTACATATATAAGACACATTGTATTCAGAAGGGCTGAAGGCGAGGTTTAAATGAGTCCATAGGACCCAGGATAAATGATAATTGTGTATTTATTAGGGAAGCACTTACACAGATAATAGTAAATAACCACTGCAGTCTTCCTGCTCCAGAGGATGCCGTCTCTGCCCTGCCAATGCTCTCACCACAACCCGAGAGAGACAGCCAGCCCCTCCTCTTCCTTATAAGGTGTCACATCTGCACACCTGAAACCATGTCCCTAGGATGTGGCAACCACCGCAAGTTCACTGGCAAAGCAAGACGCCACTACAAAGGACTCTAATACATATCTAGTTAAAGAGCCTTCAGATCCTTTAACTATTGTGTGAGTTATTATTTTACTTCATTATCAAAATTTTTCATGCATAATGATTGCCTTTACTAGCATATTCTTCCTCATACAAACACACACTCAAAACTGCAGACCTATGGATTGTAGTCTCCATGTATATAGATGGCGCTTTGTGTTACTGTGGTTCTTTTAACTGCATAATTTTAGATGCAGACAGTTATTTTGGAACGGGTATCATCCAATCTATCTATTTCTAGTCAAGCATCATTTAAACTGTTCCTTAGGACTTCCCAGAAAAATGATCGTTTAAACATTCATTAAATGCTCTTTGGCTCTTGTTGAAACTTTCAGTTTCCAAAAGCATTTCTGTTTTACCTGCTCACGATTTCAGCGTGCATTTCTCTGTGTGCCCAGGAAGCCAGGCATCTGATTATCCTGCTTGTCTGTGGAAGGAACTGGAAGGAACGGGATCCTTGGCTGCAGTGGTGTAAACACAAGGTCTATATCCTGTCACCTTCCAAATTGCTCAGACATTCCCTGAAGCTCTGCTGAGACCTATGTCTGAAAGTAGTGGCGTTTACATAGTAGAGGTTGGGAGAAATATGGGTGGGGAGAACATGTCTTTCTCAGTATTTCCCAGTGACAGGGCCCAGAAAGGTCCAGCCCATTTCCCCTATTCCTTTTCTTCCGGTTTCCTTGAAACCTCTGGAATACTATTGAAGGACTATCTAATTGTGTTAAGGTTAAGATAACAAACTTGGTTTACAAGCCCTAAGGTCAGGAATCTGGAATACTGACAAAAACTAGCAAAGGCACAGAAGCAATCTATGAAGGTGTGTGTGAAGGGCACGAGAGATGTCTACAAAGCCCTTGCAAGGGTACCCACAGGTCCTAAAACAAGGAAAAGCCATTTCCAAAAAAAAAGACCATCCCTGGGAGTCCATGCCACAGCAGTGCCGAGTCACTCAGCCACAGCTGAGGGCCACCCATTTAACGTGTGTGGAGCTAGAGGACATGGCATCTCTTTTCCAAATGGAACCTTGTTGGCAGCCAGGACCTGAATGCAAGCCGGGGTCATTCTAGGAAGTGGAGCTTCAGGGCTAACTGTGACTGGTGTCTCAGATGGTCAAGGAGAATACGTATAATGTATGCTTTGGCATTTCTACTGCACACTGTCCTTTTAAAACACACCCAAGGGATTTAGTCATCATTCTGCATATGAAACAGGCTTCATTGGGAATCCTAAATATTCTTAGAAAAGTGTAAACTCATAGTGTTAAGAAAAAAAAAAAGGAGTCAAAGCACACACTTTAATCCCAGCACTCTGAAGGCAGAGCCAGGCAGAGCTCTGTGAGTTTGAGGCCAGCCTGGTCTACAGTGAGAGTTCCAGTACAGCCAGGGCTGTTACACAGAGAAACCCTGTCTCAAAATAAAATAAAATAAAACAAAAAGTCAAGAGGCATGGATGACCATCTTGGTGTGAATTCCACACTAGAAATGTGAACTGTGGACCTTATATGCTATCTTCATATTTAATATAAAAAATTTTAAACAAACATTAATCTCTACAGTATTAACTATTACCTCAGAGCTTCTTACTGGCAGGGCTCCTCCATGCCACAGTGACCTCCCTGCTTTAGTTACACACTCCTCTCCTCAGGCTCTAGGACCTGCAGTCTGAATTGATGTCGCTCTTGGCTTCTCTGTCACGCCTGTCACCGGTGCCCTTTCCACACACAGCCAATGGTCGTCTTTCACTTGACTCCGTGTTCTCCAACAGTCTCCTTTGGCTCCGTGGGCTTGACTGCATGTGACTGCACGGGCTTCCAAAGCCCCACACACATCATGCTGTCACTCACACACAATATTGTCATTTCTTTCCTACACTAAACCGCCTCTTCTTATACATTGGGCGTGCTGACAGCTTTACATGTCTTTCCTTAATAGAAAGGATTTACAAAAATAGAAGTGATAATGACTAGGGGAAAGACCCTTAGAGTCATTTTTACCTCCGATTCTTCTGTAGGATTCAGCAATGCAATCACCCATTTAATAAATTCTTACTGAATTTACACTAGATGCTAGATGCTTGGCTGTACAAAGTACAAGCAAGGGTCAGACGCAGCCGCACACAGTGTGGTACAGGACTCCACATATGGATTAATTAAGCATAAGTCACAGTGGGAGCCCACACTGGGACAACATGTCCAGCCTAAAGGAGTTAAAGAAGGCTGTGCCAAAGCTGGACATCTGAACTTGATCCAGCAGCATCAATAGGAAAGAATCAGGAAAAAACATAAGTAAATGCAGCTGGTGGCATCAAACCCACCAGCAAATCAGTCAAACCTAAACCAAGCTGCACAGCCCAGCAGCTCCCCTAAAAGGGGAAATAGCCAAAACATTGTTTTCAATTCCATTGCTATTCCATGTTCCAGAGCCCATGATTTAAATCCCCCTTTTAAAAGATAGCCATGCAACAAAAGCACCTATCTCCAACTGCACTGCTATGATCGTCAATACTTATGGGATTCCATAAAGTATTTTGCCCTATGAATACTGTTAATGTAATTCTGTGGGGCTAAAGTTAATATAACTAGGACGCATATCAGTTAGCACTTTCTCTGCAGCCGAAAAGTCAGCACTAGGATTGTCTGTTTAGGAAAAAGAATTAAGAGAGAAGGTGTTAGCCAATGAGATGGCTCAGTGGGCTCAATTCTTGGAGACTAAACGGTAGAAGGCAAGAACTGACTCCTACAAATGTGTCATCCGAACTCAACACGTTCTTGGCATGCACAGGCATGTGCCAAACACGCGTTAATAAATAAAAGCGAGAACAATTTTTATGCTTTGTAGTTTAGCTGACTACTGATAGTTACCCACTGGCATGTGGACTCCTATCAGTTCAAGTACCCAGTTCTTGTTCTGTGTCTACAATTTGCTTTGTTCCCCAAACTTGAAGCAAACAGACAATGTGAACTACTGAACCCTGGACTACTCCTGCCAGTGGGCAGGGTTGGAGCAGACAAAAGCTCGGTGCAGACAGTTCATTATTACCCTTGTCCAGACTTCTTCACTGGCAAAAGTACAACGGAATAAACAGAAACAAGATGCACAATGCTCCCGGTAGCTTGTAACAGCAGGAAGGATGAAGGACCTGAGAGGGAAACCTTCTAAAAGCTATAATCTTTGCTCCACGGGACTCAGAATGAAATGTTTGCAGAGCCTGATTAATGTGAGTACTCAAGAATTGGTCCACAAACACCAAACAAAAGTACAAAAAGTTACAAGTCTGACCCTTAGTTTCCAGTGAGCTGGTAAATATTGGCTAAGTGGATGGTTTATCTGAAACAGACAGCAGCTGGCTTTTGCTTAACAAAGGGATCTGCCATTCTTAGAAATGTTCATAATCTTAACTCCATGTCCAATTATCCCACAACAAGTACAGCTTACACAGGGACACTTGTAACAGCTGCCGGATGGTCTGCCCATCTCCTCAACAGCAGGAAGGATGGACTTCTCTAATGTTTCTAGTGCTCGGGCCCTTCTCCTCCAAGTCTTCAGGCTTTGATTCATCTTCTCGTACATAACCCAGAAACGTAAGGAGAGTACTAAGTATGAGACACTGACATCCAATTTAGTCCCCCTCCCCCCCCCACCTATAAACATTCCCTCATTATGAACTATTCACTTCTGGAATACTTAATTATTTGGAAAACCAATATTTTTTCAAACCAAGAAACTTTATTTTGATCTCCTTATATTTTCTCTTCAGGAACTGGAGTCTCTTCAATCCAAACCCTTTACATTTGTGAAGGATTAGTTTGTAACAAGAAATAGGACAAACACTGGAATGCACAAACCCTACCTCCATCCTTCCCTACCCAGTTCCCAGCCAGCAGTCCCATTGGGAGACAGCAGTGTTCCCTGAGTAGTCAGGCCACTTTGATACACAATCTGCTTGCTGCCCCCATCACATGTGACAAGCACCTGTCACATCAGCAGGATGTAGAGAAATGGATGCCCTACCCCTAGCTCAACTTAGTCAACAAAATAACGGCAGGCTGCGATCCCAGCCACTTGGGAGGCTGGAGTAGGTAGGAGAGTCATCAGTCAACATGAACAAGTTACCTAGACCCTTCCTCTCAATGATAATTCTGAGAGTTGAGCTCAGCGATATAGTGACTTCCCTGGTTTTAATTCTCAAGAAGTCCTTCACAAAAGGGGGGAACGGGATAGGTGTTATTTTACATATGTGATTTTTAATGTCATTCTAAACATTATATGAAAAAATTATGTCAGGATATGGCATTGGATTTCTTTAGAAAGTGTTCCTTGTCCTATGAAAGAGGTGTTTCAATTATAAAATTTTTAATATACATAGCTTTCAAAAGACATAATTATGGCAATGGAGACAATATATGCAGTTATGCATGCAAAACCCTTTGAGCCTTACATGTAAGTGCATGCAAAAACACGTTTCCAGTGCAGCTGTTTGGCAAAGAGGTTTTTTGCTCTACCTCTGAGTAAAGAAAAGTACAACTTCTAGCCACAAAAGACACAAAATGTTCTTTGATTTTCTTTGCTGTCAGCATCCTCTATCCAGTTAGAATCTGTGGACACCTTAGAGAGTCCTCCAGTTCCAGGATGAATTTATATGGGTCTGGTGAGCTGAGAACAAAAGGCCATAGAAAACAGTCTGCCTGGGGCCTGGCAGGAGAACTACTCCCTAAGAATAGCAGTCCATACAATATTTATTTTTGAAACAATTATTGTGCCCCACATATGGCTGTGAAATAAACAGATCTCTGGGTCATTAGTAGAGGCACAATGGGATCCAGCCATCTCCATCTGCTTCTTGGTGGTGAGATGCTATTTTCGAGTGACTGACACATGAACACAGCACATTGGCACTGTCTGTTCAGAAAAGAGCAGACCACGCCTTCAACACCAATGGATCAAATGAGTAAGGTGACAGACATTGTCCGTCACCAACGTCTCGAGTAATTATGTTTGAAACTAAAATGACATGAAAGGAAATTTTATAAATCAATTCTGGTTCGTCTCAATGGGCTAAGAAAATATACAGTATTTGGCATAGATTCAGTAACAATTGAGAAAAAAATAGAAATTCTAGCATTATGAGGCTAATAATACTTCCATCTGCAACAACTTTGAGGAAGCTGATTAGATGATCCTAATGGGTGATTTACAGTGAAAGGAAAATACACCCTTAGCATAATTTAATAAGATCTTCAGACTGAAGCAAATTCAAGAGTTTCATAAAAGACCTTGCATAGCCTTTTAATAGCTCTCTCCAATTCCAATTAACTTGTTAAATGCCAGTTCTCATTGCCTCATCACAACCAGCCCTCTCTGATTAAACCATTAAATAACCATCAACGGTACAATGCCTACTAAGGAGTTATGGACAGTCCAGGGAAGATAAGGACCTCTCGATTCCCCATGCCAAGAGAGAAGAAAAATTGCAGGGTATAATTAAAAATAATAATAAATTCTATTCATCTTTGGGGTACGAAAGATTACTGAACACACAGGCCTGTTCTAACTGTTTTACTGGGGTTAATATTTAAATTAGCTTAACCTTTTCATAGACCCTCAACAGGTAGGGCAGAAATGTTGATTAAAGGAGTTAATTTACGTGAAAGGTAGCCACTGAAGACTCAGACAGCACTGACAGCCTGCCAGTGTGATGGGTCTGACTTCTGCTCCAGTGTCAAGGATCTGTGGACTTCCCCGCTGAGCATCCTACCCGCACAGGCAGCACACCTGTTCACCCCCACACTAGCTCCGCCCTCAGCCTTACTTCTACATTTACCAGGCTGATTGTTCTCCTCAGAAGAGGACATACCTGGTTCCCGAGAACAGGGGTCTCCTGAAAAGTTCAAGGTTGGCCTCTCCCTGCAAAATCAAGGGAGAGTCCCCACTGAGCTGCAGACAGTTCCATTCTGCCTCAGCGCACTTCCCTGGACTTCCATTTCTTGTATCTGTGAGTAGTCGCTGACATTTGTCCCTGTGAGGAAGTGAGTGTGAATCCCCTGGAGATCCGAAAACATACCGAATACCTACATCACAGAGGGTTAGACAAAAGCCCCTGTGAATATTCTATTCTCTAAGCAACTTTAAATCTTGTGTCTGTGTGACTATTGCAATGGAGTGAAGGCTTTAGAGATTAAAAAAAAAATACATAAAGCAAGATCCTGTACAAATGACATGAAAACCATGCTCTGGTCAGTGGGACAAGGAAAGGAATCGCCTGGGTTCAGTCTCTTCCTAAACTCTGTTATCTGTACACCTTTCAGGGACCCCCATCGCTGGCAGCACCTTGATGACTTTTCTACAGATGTGAAGTTCTGTCCGCAAGTTCTCAATCTGGTGGTACCAGCTCTGGTTTCACTCTTACAGAGACAGGCAAATGAGATATTTATGCAACAAAAATAACTGAAATGCACATTTCTCCTGGTTGAGGACGGAAGTTGGCAAACAGACACCCACACAACAGCATCACACTCCCAGGGAAGGCTTAATGAGGATGAGACATTTGCTTTCCAACCCTCCTTAAAATGCTCCCAGGATCTGCTACTCCTCTCCCAATCCAAGGTTGGGCATAAAGCAGGCACCTGTAAATTCTTACCAATCCCCAGCCCTCACAACTACCTGGTAGGGCTCCTGTTCTCAGTCACCACAATACATAGAGGCTGAACTTATAACTATACCTTTTCATAACTTAAAATTAATGCCTTGTGCAGATTTTGTAAAAAGAAAAAAAAGCATTAAAAAAAAAAGTCATGGAAGAGTGTGGTGGCATATGCCCATTGACCCAGCTACTCTAGAGGCTGCTCCAGGGGGATCACTGCCACCGGGAGTTTCTGGAGAGCCTGACAGCAGAGGCAGACCCTGTCTATACATACACACACACACACAGTCGCACATGCATATACACATACACAAATATACACACATGCATGCACACACATATATGTTTGATTGTATATTTATATTAAATTGGTATCCTTACATTATGTTACATGTGCTTTTGAAAGCATTTCTTCAGGTCAACAGTTTAAGAAATGAAAGTCTGTTTCTTTCATCAGAATTTCTGCCCTCTTGGTGAGAAGATAAACACCAGTCAGTTTCACATGAGGTTCTTTCCTTTTAACTCAGGGCCCAGAAAGCAGCCTGTCTTGCTGCCTTTGGTAGTTGTTAGTGAATTTTAGCTGAGGACTGAGTGGGACTGCAGATGTCCATGTCAAGCCTGAATGGTCCACTTTAAGCATCATTCTCCATGCTAATGGCTCCCTGGCAGAACTTGGTACATAATTATTTGAACTGCCCACCACACATCTCAAGTCACCTCACATGGCTCTATTGCTAAGCTAGCCCTCCTTCTCCTCCGAATGGCTGCTGCCACTAACTCTGCATGGCACATCCAGCACTTAAACCAGTACTTGGTTCTGTGTTCTTCATTCAGCCAGACTCTCACGTCTCCCTGGCACTTCAGAATCTGGCCCCAGAAATCCCTCCCTCAGTGGCTTCTACATCCTCTCATCTTGGGCAGCTCCTCTAGCCTCTTCTCTTCAACAGCGGGGACTATTCTCAAAGCTTGGTCATTAGGAAGAGTTCACAAGTTTAGTCATTGGTAAGTTATACACATACCAGTAACAAACCCATACCTATACTAATGCAGCAACTCTAATTAAACTCAAGGGAAGGAGGGAGGGAGGGAGGGAGGGAGGAGAGGGAGGGAGGGAGGGAGGGAGGGGAGGGAGGGAGGGAACAGGGAAAAGGGGAGAGAAAGGGAGGGGGAGCAGAGGGCAGTCCTTAGATTGGATTCTTACTCTTTATCAATGCTATAGTTCATATTGTTACCATCACTTAAACTATTTTAACAATTTACTAACTAGTCCCCATCCTCTAGTCTCTCCCCTTAAAACTAGAGTCTTCATGGTCACTGAGTTCTAACCAGAATATGCCTTAAATAGACTCTTCCCATGGCAGCCTGGCAGGGCAGCACAATTCTGTAACTCCAGCACTAGGAAGCAAGCGGACCTAGAGAACACTGTGTCCCAGGCAGCCTGAACTTTGGAGACACCCTGCCTCAAAGAAAAGAGAAAGGAGTCAGGTGTACAGCACAAACCCTTAATTGGGGGGGGGGGGCAACAGATCTCTGTGAGTTCAAGGCCAGCCTACATAGTAAGCTCCACAACAGCCAGGATCACGTACTGAGACCCTATCTTAAATTAAAATACATGAATAATAGCAAAAAGACAGGAGAAAGGAGTGAGAGAAGGAGAAGCCAAAAACAGAAACTTTGTATGATTTAAAGTCCAAGCTCCATAGCCTGAAATTCCATAGCCTGAAATTCAAGGCTCTGTACCCTCCATGTCCCCTCTGCCCGCCTCACCTGCCACCACAAGGCAGGTAAACACTCACTGTCTACCCCTCCACACCAATAGGCAATGTTGCTGCCTCTCTCTTGTTTTCTTTTTGTTGATTATTTGATTTTACCACTTTACTAACTTGAGAAACCCCAGTCACCCTCAGGTACCCAGTCCATGTGAGTTTCTGTTCTGAAAAAGCTTTCAGTCGACACAAATACAAATTATGGCTGTTTTCAGGGCTTCCCAAGTATGTAGTTTGCAAACCTGGCACAGAACATAAAATACAGGCTCCCCACTACAAATGGAAACTCCCTGAAAGAAAAGCCTATGAATTACATAGCCTTGAATGTTTCTAATCTAAGATAAAGCCTGAGGCAAAATAGATGCTCAAAAACATTTTCTGAATTAAGCTGTCTTTGCAGTATAAAGACCTCCAAAGATTACAATGTTTAATTTATCACTAAATATTTAGGAGCACCACGATCAAGGTGAATTAGCGGAATGACTAGATAGATGATAGATAGACAGACAGACAAACAGACAGACAGACAGACAGACAGACAGACAACAGGTAGATATAAACAAACTTTGGAAGGGTGCAGTGCAGGTGGCTGTTGACTGAGTGCTTGTCACACAAGCATGAGAGATTGAGTTTGATGTCCAGCCCCCACAAAGAAGCCACACATGCTGATCCACTCCTATAGTCCCTGTGCAGGCGCCGCTGAGACAGGAGGATACCTAAAGCTGGTGAGCCAGCCATCCTGGCTAAATCAGTGGGATCCTGCCTAAAAAATAAAGGAAGAGAGAACTCAAGAAAGGTCCCCAGAATCAACTTTCAGTCATCACATGAAAACACATACATAGTATGTATACACACATAACACAGATACTCTGAAACATACATATGTTCAGATGTATATTTTGGCTTGATGTTATTTTATTAAAAATTATTTCTGGCACACAAAGACTATTGCAGGGCTATGTGGAGTAGATCACCAACCAGGAACTTGCTGGGGAACCAATGTGAGATCAGAGCTAAAATTAAGAATACATGCCTAAAAACCTTGGTAGCCTTGGACATGGCTGAGAATTCCAAATGCTTTGTGATGGGAGAGGAGTCCTCTAGGGAAAAGATATTGGCTGGTTTGAACCTTATCAATCACATGTGGCAAGTGGTAGGTGGGACAGGAGATTTAGGACAGCCGTAGTGCACTGGGTCAATATATCCACTGCTCAGTAAGCACTGACAAGTAGACAGACACGTGTCCCATGAACCGTGTTGTCATTATGTCCCTTCTCAATTTTTGTGCATTCCCAGTATTAGTTCCCCTAATATAAACAATGCACTAAGTTTGTTCGGGTCAGAGATAAACCAAAGCTAAAACAGTAGTTAAGGTGGTGATAACAACAACAATATCTTTTTTTTTTTTTTCCGAGACAGGGTTTCTCTGTGGCTTTGGAGGCTGTCCTGGAACTAGCTCTTGTAGACCAGGCTGGTCTCGAACTCACAGAGATCCGAGTGCTGGGATTAAAGGCGTGCGCCACCAATGCCCGGCCAACAACAATATCTTATTCAGGAGTATTACAGTGATGGAAAGGGCTCTATATATACCTGGGCCCTGTTATGAATATCGCAGAAAAGTGAGACACTGTAACCATGGAGTGGGGTAGCTCTGTGGATGGAAATGATAAGAGGAAACATCAAAGGTGAGAGGAATTCTGACTCAGCCAAGCGATTAGACACTAGCTGGGGACAGCAGAAGATGAGGATCCTGTCAGTCATCAGAGTGACTAGATATAGAGGATGGGCAAGGGGCTTCTTGGTAAAGTGACTGAGGAATAGTCTAATGAAAACTAGATTTCAAAAAGACAAATGTGGGTGGCATGTACCTATAATCACATCACTAGATTGCTGAGGAAGGACAACCATGAACTTGAGATGAGCCTGCGCTATATAGTAAAACCCTGTCTCAAAACAAACAACAAAACAAAACACACACACACACACACACACACACACACACACACACACACACACACACACCATGAATTCAAAAGGGAAGTGAACAGATGGGCCTTGCTAAAGCGAATGTTCAAAGGCATGCACAAAGCTTGGTCTAGGAAAGAATGTCACCACCACTACATCTCAATTAAAGCATGCAAGCCTCCTGCTGAAGTCTGGGGCATCTCTCTCTCTCTCTCTCTCTCTCTCTCTCTCTCTCTCTCTCTCTCTCTGTCTCTCTCTCTCTCTTTCTCTCTCTCTCTCTCTCTCTCTCTCTCTCTCTCTCTCTCTCTCTCTCTCTCTCACACACACACACACACACACACACACACACAAAATGAAAATCAGCAAACCATAAGAAATGGTATTTGGAAGCCAGCCAGTCCTGTGAGCGTTGTCACCCTTCAGTCTGGCAGAGCTGACCAAAGTGAAGAGGCATCTGCTGCTCAAGGGAGAAGCAGCTTACTGAAGTGGTCCTAACTTAAACCCTAAAGAGCATGCAATAAGGAAGGGAAAAGACAGGCAGCATCCATCACTGGCAGCCACAAGGAAAGCAGGCTGCCTGTAACAGTGAACGTTACAAACTGCTTGCTCCACAGTTGGAGGTTAGCTTGGAGAAGACTCAGAACAGAGAAATGCCTGGAAAGGCAGGCGGCAGGTGCACCCCTCCCTCCACTCAGCAAATGGGCTCTGCAAAGTCAAGGGCTCCTGAAATCCAAACCCTTTATTTTCCCACATCTGCCAACACATTTCCAAAGCAGCCACTGCTGATCAGCCTCGCTTGGCTCTCTCCTTATCAAAAGTTCACAAAAAATTTAATTTCTACCTCATGAGCCCTAAAGCTGTAATTTAATTGAATAAAATTTACAAACATTATGCGAAGAGATAAAGCAATTTTAGACTTTTCCCCGTTCAGTGGACTTAGTCACCTAGCATGGCAGTTTTGCTTGACGTGAGTTCAGAGCCCCTGGAAGCCTACCTAATCCAGCTCTCTGGGCCTTGTGCCTATTCACAGAACCATGCCAACCCATATCTGGAAAATTAATAAACCCCAGATAGGTTCAAACACTAAGAAATGCTTCTGACACATTTTGCCATTTGCTATATTGTAGCTGTCCTTTGCAGTGACAGAATCCTCCTCAAAAGATCACAACAGCAGCAGGTAAAAGCCCTGTTGTTATTAGTATGCAACAGAATGTCTTATATAAGATGACTGTGGTCTCAATCTGAAGCTAGGAATTAGATACAGTGAAGGTGATACCCATATGCGTTTGTTTAATATAGACATTCCCCCAAACAGAATTTGAAGCTCATCCATTTCTCACCAGAATGGGGGTGAGAGGAGAAATTCCATGGTTTTAAAATAGCAAGGCAGGGAGAAGTGATGCTTCTCCACATTCCAACTTCACTAGGCGGGTCAGCTAAGCCACACTTACATGCACAGTGCCCTTGGAGAGATGGGCACAAACCATGAGCTTTCTGGGATGAAATGCAGTGTGACCAGAGGCTGGGTTCGCCTATGATTGCCATACTTACCAGGGAAGAATTCAGATGAATCATCCTCTCACCATTGGTTTTCACAGCACAACCGACAGCCACCCTTCAACTGCCATCAAGTCTTTCATCTTTGCTTTACTCAATTCCATTTTGTCCAAATTTAATTTGTGTGTGCCTGCAATTGTTTATGGAGGCCAGAGGTTATAGTTTGTGTCTTCCCTGCTCTCAACAATTCAACTAGGCGGGCCAGCCAATGAACTCCAGGAATCCCCATCTTCCTCCCCTTTGCTCCCTCTAGGGCTGAGGTTACAAATATAGTTGCTGGGGCTGGAGAGATGGCTCAGAGGTTAAGAGCACTTGCAGCTCTACCAGAGGTCCTGAGTTCAATTCCCAGCAACCACAGGGTGGCTCACAACCATCTATAATGAGATCTGGTGCCCTCTTCTAGCCTGCAGGGATACATGGAGGCAGAACACTGTATACATAATAAATAAATAAATAAATAAATAAATAAATAAATAAATAAATCTTAAAGCAAAACAAACAACAACAAAAAATACAGTTGCCATTCCTAATTAGGAGAGTGCTAGGAATCTGGTCTTCACACTTGTGCCACAGGTTCCCAGGCTATCTTCCTTCAGTTCTCTCAGTATCTGACAGGTACCTGTCAGATAAGGAGCTGTGGGCAATGGAGACGACCAGAAAGCTTCTGCCTTGTGCGTTTACAAGAGCTTTGGATGTTAGCTGCTAAGGGAACTTCATAGATAATAACTGGGGCACTGGGTTTGTTTTGCTGGGGATCAAATACAGGAACTTAGATTTGGCAAGCAAGCCCTCCAGCACCAAACTAAACCTCCAGCCCTGGAAACACTACTGCTAACAGTAAAAGGAAAATAAGCATAGCTACCAAGCAAGTTGGAATGAATGAGAAATACCAAAACAAAACAAAACAACAAAAATTGGAAAGGTTGAACACTACACAGGCTACTGGAAAAAGCCTTTTGAGATAGTTTTCCATTTAGAAAACAAGCCTCCAAAAACAGAGGCAAAATGTTTCTCCTCAGATTGCTCTTTAAACAGGGGTCCCATGTGTCAGCACCGAGCAAGTTCATGAAGATGGGTCTTTTTATAACATCTGGGTTGGTGGCTCCAGAGTGATTGTCCAGTCCTTTGGCCCATCAGTAAGAAATTGAGAGTGAACCCTGCCGTCTCTGAGTAATTGTGGACTTAGCTGAACTAACTAGCTGGGGGGAAAAAGCCCATTAAATAAATAAAATCCCAACCCGTGTCTCTGTAGACAGAAAGCAGATGGAAACAATACAAAGGATTGTTAAGGCTCTGGCAAACAAACCATTCCTCCAAATACCATTCACAAAAGCTCACCAGACCTCCAGCTGTGTTGATGCCATGGGAACCCCATGGCAGTCTTAAGTGCAGTCAACTCAAGAGGAGAAGACAGGAGTGGTTTTCCAAACCTTCCAAATAAATTCCTCTACAATGGAATTACTATTTAGACACAGAGGTGTGGGTTCAAATAGCCAAGATGAAGAAAAAAATCCATGTGTGTACACACATCATCATCAAATCTCTAAACCACAAGAACTATAGTGAGTTGTCTCCAAGGGAACAGTCAAATCTAGGTCTGGGTAGTTTTTAGAAAAGTGGAAGTCCAAAGAAATTTCATCATTTGATGACATTAAAACTGACTTACAGGAAGACTTGTTTCTGACAAGACATTAAATTCTTTTTGATTAAAAAAAAAAAAAAACTCAACAGTTAATCCCTCACTGCAGGGGCTGAAGGCTCGCAGCGAACATTCAAATGGCTGCTGAGCATCTGTTACAGACTTGGTGTGTACCGCATGCTACCCATGATTGAGAGGCTGATACTCCATATAAGTAATTCACAATTACAATACAAAGACCTATGTGTGATGACAAAGGGGGTACAGGTCATGCTATGGGTTCAAGTATAACAGAAAATTACCCTACTTGCAATCTCAACAGGAACCTGGCCTTCTCATAGTTATAACATCAGTGTTGGCACAGTATCTCAACCGCTCCTGCCCTGAAAAACCTTGCAGTACTGAATATGGATCTACCTTTCTAATATGGCTGGACAGATAGCTCAGGGATTAACAGTGAGCAGCTGCTGTTGCAAAGGAGTTGATCAACTCCGAGCACCTACACACATAGGTCACAACTGCTTGTACCTACAGCTCCAGGGAGATCTGACACACTAACACGAACATACCACTCTTACTCACACACAATCTAAAAAATAAAAATAGATGTAAATCAACTACACCACAGTCACTCTTGTTGCCTAATACTCTGGCTCCCCAAGTCAGCATCCCCATGCCAGTGTTCACATCCTCTATTCCGGTGTTCACGCCCTCTATTCCAGTGTTCACACCCTCTATTCCAGTGTTCACACCCTCTATTCCAGTGCTCACGCCCTCTATTCCAGTGCTCACACCCTCTATCCCAGTGTTCATGCCCTCTATTCCAGTGTTCACGCCCTCTATTCCAGTGTTCACGCCCTCTATTCCAGTGTTCACACCCTCTATTCCAGTGTTCACATCCTCTATTCCAGTGTTCACACCCTCTATTCCAGTGTTCACGCCCTCTATTCCAGTGCTCACACCCTCTATCCCACTGTTCACGCCCTCTATTCCAGTGCTCACGCCCTCTATTCCAGTGCTCACGCCCTCTATTCCAGTGCTCACGCCCTCTATTCCAGTGTTCACGCCCTCTATTCCAGTGTTCACGCCCTCTATCCCAGTGTTCACGCCCTCTATTCCAGTGTTCACACCCTCTATTCCAGTGTTCACATCCTCTATTCCAGTGTTCACGCCCTCTATTCCAGTGTTCACACCCTCTATTCCAGTGTTCACGCCCTCTATTCCAGTGTTCACATCCTCTATTCCAATGTTCACGCCCTCTATTCCAGTCACTGCATAATTAGTAAAACATCTACATTAGACCAAAACAGATTTGCTTCACTTTTGAAAACCTCCCCACCTCCCCGGCCCCAGGAGATTCAGCCTAGAATAGAATGTAGATCCAACAGCTAGCACAGCCATTCCAGTCAACAAAGCAAATACTGGCTTTATTCCAAATAAGTTAAGATTGTGACCGTAACTTCAAGTCAGCAGACCACGGTCCTCTCTCAGGCTCTGCTGCTCAGGATGAGCTATTCCCTGTCTGTAAGTCATCATCTTTACCCAGACAACTCTGTCTTTCTGCTGTGCTATCTTCTCTGAATGTCTGTCATTAGGCAAAGCATCTCTCTGCTCTGAATCTGTCTATGCCATGAAACAGCCTTGGTCTATTGATGTAACTTCTTTTTTGTTTCTCATAGACCACAGGCTCCTTTAGTTCAAGGATTGCTTCTTAATTATCTCCCAAAATGTCGCAAAAAAATATATATAGCTGAGGAAGGAACTAAGAAAAATTACTAAATCCATTCCAACTGGGAGTCAAATAAAAGCAATTATTGTCTACTAGGCTGACAATATACTACATTATAAAGATAAACTTGTGCTGGGTATGATAAAGAAATAATGTTAAGACCTGGGTATAGCTCACATGCATTTTTTTTAATAATGAATAAATCCCTTCCCATTGAATTATTCTATCCACTGAAGGTGGCACTAGAACAGTCACTTGGCAGTTTACAATCCATTTGAAGCATGAAGTGAGTTCAAGGGAAAACAAGACTGATATCTGACAAACTGATTCTTAAGCTTAGGGTCAGATTTTATTAGAAGAAAAATAAGACAGTATGTTATAAGAATCTGAAAGCTTAAAAAAAAAATCCCCCTCACCCACTGAGATCTTTCCACGGACAAGATCTGACTGCCTGCTGCTTCTAGAAAAGCCATGAACTTGCATGTAGAAAGCTGGGTTTCATTAATGTCAAACAATGATATCCCTTCCCACCAGCCCACTGATTACAGATCGCCTGGTCTCCAAGTTGGTTTCGCTAAAATTAATTCTTCCGGCATGAGCAGACTAGGCAGCCTTTCTGTGCAGAATAGCCTACCTTACTGCTTTGCAGGGGTGCACAGGAGGAAGCAGGGCCTGGGCAAGAGCTGGAGAGCGAGTGCCACCCCTGAGGCCTGCAGTGCTCCACACAGCCTGACAGGGTGTGAATCAAAACAACTGGAGGAGATGCTGGGTTGAAAGCTGACACTCCAGGTGCCAGTAATAGCCAATGTCCCTTCATCCAAGCTACTCCTCACTCATCATGCACCTGCTCCAACACAGACTGACTCTTGCCCAGCAGACCCTGGTGAGAATGCTGGACTAGAGAAGCTGCTTCTCCTCCAGCATCGAAACTTACCGGCTTGTGTGTTTCTTAGCTAAGGGGAAAGAGCTCACTCACCACATAGGATTTCCAAGAGATCCCAGCCATAGTCACCATCCTGACCTGTGCTGGCCCAACCTAAGGTCTCAGAAATCTAGCATCCTTTTACATTGACTCAGAAACAACTGTCTCTCTGGTCACACTGAACAAGCAGTGGTCCTTTCCACATTGTACAAGCAAGAACTGTCTCTAGTGACAGGCACCCTGAGCAATCTCCCGAGATGCTTTACCACCAATTCCTTACTCAAGTAACTTTGCTCAGCCAGTTCCCTCTAGGCATGTGAACTCTGGCTCCTCTGCACCCGCTCTTCCATACTGGAAGGACAGTTTACTAGTGTGGTAGCCTCTCCATGTGGCTAGGAGTGAACTGCCTGAGCCATCCTCCTGGCCTCCAATGGACATGTACCTACTACTCACCAGAATGGCAGGCAACCCCTTGTACCCCAAGGTTGTATCCCAAGGCATTTTGCCATTTCTGCAATCCCACAGCCACAGCTAACTGTGTGGACCAAGCAAGGGATGGGGGAGGGTGGGAGGGGGGGAGAGGCTCATTTCCATGTCTCGAATGGCATGGTCAATAGGCGTGGCAAAGTCTGTCTAATATAAATACTTTGTCTATGATTGACCATCAAGAGATGTTTATTAGCCAGCTGTAAATTTACAGCTGCACAGGAATCACTCTGGGACTTTTGTTTATTGCCATGAGGAATATTCACCTTGGAGAGACTACATTACATACACCTTACACACATAAAATTACTCAATTCACTGTAAAGGTTTGTCAAGTGCAGCCAAGATGGAAAGGGTGATAAGAAAATACATTGTGTGCTTTGATCCCCAAAGCCTTCTCACTGTTAGGATGTTTAACCCACAGAGTAATCCATTTAATTTTCATCACTTAAACCAGTACCGTGTACCGAGTGTCCTGAAATCAATACTTGCAAAAGGACTCTTCCAAAGGAAAGATAACATGACAGAAGAGGGAACCCTGCTCTCCCAGAGTCTCCGAAGACAGCCTGCTTCTAGCAAAGGAGATCCCCTGGCCAAGGTGGAAAGACAAACCCAAAAGACAGGATTGGTCAATTTGGGTAGAAATTTGAAAATAGCCAGCTGTTTCAGTAAGCTGCCATTGAAGCACTATATTTTCATTTTACTTCATTAAAGAGCTGCATTTTCATGGTATTTCATTAAAATGGTGCACCTCCATTTTATTTTCTCTCATCCACATCAAACCTTCATGACTTTCTCCTAATAGGTTAGTAGGTAGAGCTTAAGAAAAGCCTCCTAGTGTGCAAAGGCAGCACAGAATTGTGACTAGGAAAGGAATCAGAGATATGCAGATCCATTTATTTTTCTTCCTTCATGTGCTATACGACACTACCGAGATGTTTACATGATAAACTGTCCATTGTGAAATCCCACACTTAGAAAATATTTTATTTGGTTTTGGTAGAACAATACTGAACAAAGACAGTATAGATAAATGGGTACTAATACACTTCTAAAAATATACTTGAGAAAGAAACTTCCAGTGGACACGATCTTAGAAAGAACAATGCTTCAGTGATGTATTTTTATGGAGGGGGAGTCAGTGTTTTGAAGCACATGTAGGAAAACAATTGAAAACCAAACTTTGTAGAGACATTTTCTTTAAAAAACAACAACATAGAATTAATGTTATTAGGAAGAATCCTATTTTTCCACTAGAATTGCCACCAAGGGGATATATAATTTAGGGATGTAGGATTGCACTTCTTTTCTGCTTGTCATATAAAATGAAGCCCTGAGAACAACATGCAAATGACCAGCATGTTACTGAGAGGTGTCAAAAACTAAATTACTAAGAGTTACGCCGAGACAAAGTCAGTCTCAGGAGATACTTGCAATGCTTTTCTGTTTTGTCCAATAGTGACTGGCTATTAGATGAAGAGAGAGCCTGGGTTCGCCAAGACGCCAGAGGCACACAGAGGAAACATCTTAGTGGTGTGCCGTCTGTCCCTCTGCCGGGGTTGAAAGGACACCAGAGAAATAAAGAGGACATCTTCAACAGCTTTAGCCTTTATAGGAAATACATACTTTTTGTTTAGTTTGGTTTAGGCCTTTTGTTTCTTACAGGGGGGGGGGGCAGAGTTCAGAATCCAGCCCGGAGTCTCCCTCATCTGGGGTAAGCACCCAGTTACTGCAAGCCACATTCCTAGTCCACGTGACCCATGCTTCATTACACTACTTTATAAACTTCTTGCATTTCTTGGTTCTCCTGTGGACAGTGAACTTCCTAGGGGCGGGGACATCTGCTCCCCACTCAGGTTGTTATAGCATCTAGTGTTACCTGCAAATAAGAAGGAATTCAAAATATATCAACTTACAGTGTCACACTTGACATTTTAAGGAAGGGGTTGTAGAAAACAATACACGTATTTGTGCATATTTGTTCAGATTTGTGCATATTTGACCACCCCGGGCTGGGGATGTCTCAGTGAGTTAGAATGCTGGTCCAGCCTGAGTTCTGGGATCAAAGGCATGCACAACCATGTCTGTCTACAACTGCATTCTATGTGTCGAACGACTTAAATAGAAAGGTGGGAGATACAAGGATCTTAATCAAGTTTTTAGGGATGAACCACATAATTAAGGTGAAAGTTGTACTGGGCTTAACAGTGGGTGTTATTTGTTACTTTATACAGCAGGTGTCATGAAGCTGTGGTAAAATATCCAGACAAAAGCGAGCAGAAGGGAAAAGGAATCTATTCACAGTTCCAGGGGACAGACCATCATGGTGGTGAAGCCACAGTGGCAGGGGCTTAAGGAACCTGTTCACCTGTCCACAGTCAGGGACATGCGGTCAGCACTCAGCTCACTTTCCCTTCTCCTGGACTCTGCAGCCACCAAGCACACGTGCTTGTGCAGACACACATGTGGGCAAAACATCCATACAGATAAAATAGTAAACTAGTTTTATTTTTTTAAAAAAAGAGCAATAATTAATGCAATCGAAGAGAACGTTGTTGCTGGGCAGCAGTGTATTTCGTGGGAAAGTTATCCTAAAACATGGACGGAGATGAGATCTGAGGCCACAGATAGACAGTTCAGGTGACTGGTCTTCCATCTCGTTTTGTAAGAACACACATGTGGCGCTATTAGAAACAACACTGACTAAAACAGGGAGGGGCTGAGGAGGGCTGCGGTCAGGAGATGACAGGTGAGATGACCACTAAATGCTGCCAATAAGAACAAGCAAGGGTCTCATATCTTGAGCTCATCATGACTGACTCACATAAGCATCCATGTTCATTTTCTGGTAGGTCACCAGGCCATGGGATGCATCCTCTCCCTTGGAGAAGGACACTTCTCACTTTGAAAGTAGCATATAAAATGGGCTGTAAGGAACAACATCAACAGATTAAATTTATCACAATATAAAATGACACAGGAGTCCCTCCCTTGCTTCCCTTTCAAAGGAGCACCTGTAACGTGATCCCTTGAGTCACAGTGGAGCAAGGGTGTAATACCTGCAGGTACTACACATTGTTCTGTACCTTAAACACAGAAGATAGTGAAATATCAGAGGGAGGCCCTAGGGTATGCAACTGTCCTGGATCATGGATAAAGAGGAATAGAATACTATGAGTAGCCAGATAGAGTTCATATACAGCAAATGCAACCAGCTCAGAGTGCGAACACGACATAAACCATGCTCTGCAGAAAAATTATATCAGTTACATCACATTTTAAAGGTCAAGGGCATGAAACCACCCAATCAGCCAGCTTAGACAGCTTCTAAGGGGAAGCGGGGTTGTAAGAGCCACATTTCAAAAATAAAGCCAATGGCAAACCAAAATTAAGTCAAAAGGCATTAGCATCCCTTTGTCTTGGTGAGAAATGAAACGACTTTCCTTAGAGGACCTTTAACACCAGCGGGCAAATGTGTTGCCATAAACCATGCAAACATATGGGCACACAGGCTTTTCTACAAACTCGCAGAATGCCTAGCAAAAGCTAAGCCCCATCAGGGTTGTTCACCTGCAGTAAAGAATCCATCCCGTTTGACTGGCAGATCTACGAGCATCAAAATCCCCAAGTGTTAATCCACTTGGCAACATCTGTGCGACCAGAGAAAAACTGACAGGGAGATATCTGGATCGTGCTGAACTCTTCTCTGCTCACTTTAGGTTGGATATATAAGGGGTACTACTTTCAATTTTCATTTCCTATTGGAATACACCACACAAGAGCTTATATAGGAAGGAAGGAAACTGGGAAGTCAGTTTTCTAACTGGTTTCTCTGCCGCCCTCTTCCGTTGAAAGACTGCATAGGAGGCAGGCTTACCCACAAGTCAGAAACCTCTGAGCCAGGCTCAACAGAAGGTCCGATCCAGGCTGGCATCTCGGCTTCATAACCTCATTTCTCTAATGGAGCTGCTCATTTTGTAACTGAAATGAGTTTGTGTGTGTTCTGAAATCTGATTCCCGTGTCTGGCTTCCACTCTGGTTCCCGCCCTGACACTAGAGAGAAAGGGGGCTGGGTGGCTGCAGCTGTCACCATGTCCACTCAGGAGCGACAGTAATGAGAAACACTGTAAAGACTAACTGCTGGGATACGCTGGGCAGCAGAGACCTCGCCACATATGTGTGAGGCCCTGGGTTCCATCCCAGGAGCCTGGATGGAGGGATGAAGGAGGGAAAGGCCCTTTGCAGCCAGCAGCTTCCTGACTTTTTTCCCACTAAGAGCATGAATACTTTATAAATGCAAGTCTTCATATTCCCCCCCCCCCCGAAACAATGGCAAGGCATTGTTTCTCCCCGCTGGTGAAATATGTGTACTTTCTCTGATGGGGTTTCTCTCCACTAAGAAGCTATGAGCTACTCATTGCAATAGCAATATTGCTGGTGCGTCTGTCTCACTGCCGTCAGCATGTAGCACAAACAGCACAAGTTCCCAGATGATGAATACGAACACCTGTAACCCTGCCAATCGTCTTTAAATGAAAGGGATTGCTAGGCATGAAACTCAGTCTGTTCAGGTGTGTGGGGGTAACCCGTCTGCCCCACAGTGACCAAAGAGATCTGCCCTCCAGCCATCACCATGCCCTCACAGAAGTGACTGTGATGAGAAGCAATAAGAAGAAAAACTGCTAGGATAACTCAGAGAGAAGAGCTTGCCTGGTATGTGTGAGGCACTAGGCCCACACCCAGCACCAATAAAACAAAACCGCAAAACAAAGGGCCCCTGACTTCCGCCTATTTCATACCCCAGCCTCCAGCCAGAGAAATACTTAGAAACCCAAATTTGATGACACTCCCTCGTGATAGGAATGCCGGTCACTCCTCTTCTCCCTTCCTCCTTCACCGTGATGTCTTGAATTTTACATATTTGCTAAATAGAAATGGTGCATGAAGCTTTGGGGAAACCAAACTTAAAACACAAGGTAGGTACCCTCTATGGCTCTTTCTGTTTGTTTTTTTTTTTTTTTTTCTGTCACAAAAATAATAATGGCTATTGTTCCCTGGAGCCTCAGGAGCCATGCAGGACCCCAGAGACAAAATGCACATTCAAGTTCAGCAAAAACAGCTCACCCTAAGGGGTCTCCGAGAACCCGCCAACACCCCCCACCACTCCCATCCTAGTCCCAGCCGTGCCCACAAATAGCACAAACAGCACAAGTTCCCAGATGATGAATACCAACACCTGTAACCCTGCCGTGTTACAGGTGCCCACAAGGACTTGCAGAAGCTGGTGAGGACTCCACCTGAGCTGTGCCATAGCCCCTAGAACCCCAGGCTGACCCCCAAGTCAACATCTTCCCTCCTCAGCTTTTGAAGGGCTGGTTCACAGGCATGACCTATGGTGGTCCCAGCTTTCTGAGGATTTTTGTAGTTTTGAGATTATAATAATTATATCATTTTCCTCCTTCCCTTTCCTCTCCCACCAAACCCTTCCGTTACTCCTCCTTGGTCTTTTTCAAATTCATGGCCTTTGTTTTCATTAATTGTTGTTAATGTGTGTGCAATACATGTATTTATGAATATAAATTCATAAATATCTAAGTGCAACCTTCTCAGTCTATATAATGTTACTTGTAGGTTTTCGGGGCTGACCATTTGGTATTGGGTAATGCACTGGTATGCTCTCCCCTAGAGAAGTCTGTTTCTTCCATTCTCTGAACCACAACAAACTCCATGGCACAATAACCCTGAGGGTGCAGTAGCGGCATGCATACCTTGGGCAGAAACCAACAGATCTCCGATGGGACTTAAGACCAGCAAGAGGAAAATCACACCTGGCACCAGAAACCTAGCCAGCTATCCATGGCTAGTGAAGCCATAGATCTTGGAGGAGAACCTACAACCATCACTTTATTAAACCAGCATAATCCCTAGCTACATTCTGAGGACCTTTAAAAGATCCAAGCGTCCTACAGTGCTTCTCTTGGGATTCTTTTGTGTAAGAGTAGAAACTCATACATTTATGCCGCTATAGTCGAGACTCTCTTGCAGCTAGTAAGTCGTAACTATCACACCCACATCTCCATCACCCATCAGAAGTCAGAAGTCTGCTGCCTTTCAGTGCTATTTTCTGCCACATACTACAGGATTGTCTTAGTTACTATACTATTGCTTAGAAAAAAGACACCACGACCCAGGAAACCTGTAAAAGAGAGAATTTAATTGGGGCTTTTCTTAAGAGTTTCAGACAGTGAGTCCATGATGACCATGGCAGCAGGCATGGCACTAGAGCAAGAGCAGAGAGCTTACATCTTATTCACAAGTTAGAAGCAGGGAGGGCTAGACTGGGCCTGGCTTGGTGGGCTTTTGAAATCTCAGAGCCTTCTCCCAGTGACATACCTTCTAATCTTCCGAGAAGGCCACACCTTCTAGTCTTCCGAGAAGGCCACACCTCCTCATTTCCACAACACAGTTCCAGCAGCTAGAGACCCAGCATTCAAATATAGGAGCCTAAGGGGGCCATTCTCATTCACACCGCCAACAGAATTCCTTCTAAGTAACTTATTCTCCGTGTAAGGAAGGAAACACTCCTTTTCTTAATTACTACTAGGTTCCTGGCTGACGACTCTATCAGAAAAGACCAAATAACAGAAGGAAAAGCATGCAAATTTACTTCATGTAAATTTTACATGATGTTGGAACCTTTGGAAATAAAGATCCAAAGGCGAGGGGGAGCAAGCACTTTCCCACTCAGGGTTGATGAAGAGTGGGCGGTCCGTCGTATGGAAGTATGCCTGCTCGGGGCGTGAGGTGCACCAATGAGAAGGCAAGGGACTTAACAAGGTCTTTTTGCACAGATTCTTCCTAGCACCCCCCATCTCCAAAAATAAGGATGCTTTCCTCCTGCAGGTGTAAGGAGGGTAGCCCTGGAGTGTAGGTTTATGACATGCTTCAGGGAAGAAGGGGTGACATTGAAGGATCTCTTCCTGCTTTTTGTTCAAATGCTAAAGACCCCAGACCCCATCACTTAAGATGCTCCAGATGTTCATGGATCTGGTTCCACTGCCTAACACTGACTTTCAAACCACCCATCACTATTTCCCTAGATTGAGACGTGGACTCCAGGGTCCTCCCAGGTCTTTGAGCCCTGTCTTTCTCAGCCGTGCTTGCCTTTCTCCCCACTGTCCACAACAATCACTCACAGCTCTGCACAAGGGATCTTTTACCCGATTGTACATGTGCCCACCTTCTACAAAACAGTAGGCTCCGAGGTATAAGGGGTATGTAGAATTCCTCTCTCCATTCTTTGTATTTGGCACACTTCCTGGCTCATAAAGACCTTGGTTAGATGGCCATTAATTTGATTTACAGATAATGCCTCAAAGACCAGCCAAGCTTTAATGTATTTTTACCCCTCCAATCCAACATGTTCTTCCCACGTGCCTCCAGGACAGCCTGTACATAACCAGTGAAGAATGCACCAGGGTTGGTTATTTACACATTGGCCTCTCCTGCTACATTGTGAGGTCTAGAAGGGCAGGACCACCTATTATCCAAGTCAGCACCTCCAGCTTGCAGCAGCGTGCCTGACTTACAACATATGCTAAATAAATATTTACTGAGTGCTGACTAAAGCCAACCAAATGAAGAACGGCTTTTGTTACTCTCCAATTTATTACTCACTCTCTGCTGCATTGAAGTTACCCAAAGGAGAAGGAGAAGTTCCTGATCTGAGAGGGTTAGAGCCTAACAATTAGAAAATAAGAGCTCTCAAGACAGAATGTCGTGTTTCATTTGCATTCACTGGTCCCTTTTACAGGCAATTCTTCCAATGTTTTTAAGACTAAAAAGCTATCTTTTCTAGGATATTGTCCTAATACATGATTTTTACTGTTCGTGATTATTTTTTGATACATCTACTAAATGTGTCACAGTAAAGAATGATTTGGAAGCTAGACAACGTCTGCTAACTGAATCTGTTTCTCCCTCATGCTTTTAGTACTATTTTATTTGCGGAATCTTTACTTTTTTTAATTTTGAAATTCTTCCAATTTAGACAAGAAAAGCTGTTTTTGTAATTGTTGCTCATTTTAATTATACTCTGGAAAATGAAAGAAATTTAAACTCATCGAAATATGTCTGTCACCATAGATAGAAGTACACTTCTGAGGCAGGCTCTTTTGTTTGGCCAGTTTATTTATTTTTCAGATAAGTGACATTGTTGACTTTTCTATCGTGTCCTAAAATCAAAGGAAACCAATGCCAGGTCTTTTTAATACACTGATAAAGGTTCGAGCTATTGTGCAGTACCCACAAAATGAATTTTTGAGGAAGTAAAAAAAAAAAAAAGACATGTTTTGGAAACTAATCATCTAATGGGCAATCAATGCTGCCATTTTGAGATGAAGACTGACACCTTGGGTGTCACTCAGGAGAGAAGCCTCACAACACAGCAAAGAGGGTTATCACTCAAGGGTTGCAAGACAAACAAAACACCACAAGCTAATTATAACTGCCCATTTTCAGAAGAAAACTCTAGTGAAGGTACTACCACACTACCTTTTACAATAGTGAACGTGCCCACTAGGTACAGTGGTGCTGGAAATGTTTCCATTTTCAAGGGAGGAAATTCCCTTTCATTCTCCCGAAGTTCAAAACCAATGTGTTGTAGAATGTACAGGGAAGGAAGAAAAGCACAGAAAGAAAGGAAGGGGAGAATGAAAGGAAAGGGACACTCAATCTCTTGATCACACATACATGCAGGTCCATTCACAAGTGATGCACTAAAAATCCCCAAACTGACCCCCCTGCTGTCAAATGATACACCGTAAGGGTCAACACATCTGTCAACTTCAAAAGTGAGTCATGAAATATCAGGTCTGTTACATGTTGGTGAAACAGCTCCAATCATCAAATACTTTTTTTAAAATATGAGAACTGACTGAAGAGCAAGCCACATTCTGTCCTAAAGAATGTGTCTTGTGCATATCTTAGTTGAACCCTAATTCTGGATGGTTAGTGAGACCAGCCAACATTAGGACGCTGCAAGACCTCAGTAACCAAATTCACCATGAAAGGAGTGTAGTGACCAGGCCAGGCTCAGCTAAGGTCCTGACTGAGGACACAAAGCAAGCATGACCCCTGCTGCCCAGGATTAAGTAGAGGCAGGAGACTGCCCTTTTTGTCTTCTTTCTTGCCCTAATCTTCCAGGGTAAGTAAAGGGAAATAACTCAAATCAACTACAGAGTTCAAAGCCATGAAATCTGAAATTCTGAATAAGAACACCTGTCAGATAATTGGAGCTGAATGTGTTCAAAACCCTCCACAATTCCAGAGAATTGCATGATGCAGGCAGTTGATGACCTAAACAGAAGAGCCATCTGATAAAACAGCCTAAATCTCTCTGCACTGTCCAATTATACTTCCCGAATGCTGCCAGCCCTTGGATTGCATCTTTATATCTGTTCCTAATAAAACCGAAGCTATTAAAACCAAATTATGTGCTTGTATTATCTTATACAAAGTAATACGTTGAATCCAAAAGCAAAATTAAACCATTACAAAGGAATGTTACCCAAGTATCATAGTTTGTTTGTTTGTTTGCTTTTTTTTTTTTGAAACATGCAGTTTTATATGAGAACTAGCAGAGTAACAGCATCCACAGCCCCTAAGCACAAGGCTAGTTCCCCACCTGCTTCAGTCAGTCTTCTTCCTGCGGACACTTCCTGGGGTCATCTGTGACTGCTGCCCCCATCCTGCCATTCTGTTCATCACATTTCCTTGTCAAATGCCTCCACTTAAGATCCTTTTGTGAATAAACTCCTTTTGAGGTTGGTTAGACTTGACTCCGGAGCTTACTGTACTGTGTGCATATCCAGTGTAAACCAACACCTGAACACTGGTGAACCATCCCATCACACCATGAAGCAACACCCAGCTTTTTAAAAAGTGATAAACGACCTCCTTCAATTGCACCTTGGCTTATATCCTGGTCTCGATACCATCGCTAACCAGCTAGTGATCTGGACAAATCACCTAGCCTCCCTAAGGCTGTTTGCTCCTTCAGTAAAAGTTTTGTCTGGCAACACATGAAAACAGAAGCCTTTCATCAAGAACAGTCTCCAGTCCCATGTGCTTAAAAGACAAAAAGGCTGTTTCAAGTGCACTAGTACCTAAAAGTCTTTGAAGGCAATTTTTAAAAATAGCATCAAATCTAAAAATGTCATCCAATTAAGAAGAGGGCGGGGAGTAGAGCCAGTTTCTGTACATACATCAATCAAATGTAATGTATAAAGCTCTGTGGCGGACCAAAATGCAGGGAGGGGATCATGCCTTACAGATTTCAACCCAACCCCTCACTCCCCTCTCTCTGTCTCTGTCTCTGTCTCTGTCTCTGTCTTTCTGTCTCTGTCTCTGTCTCTGTCTCTGTCTGTCTCTGTCTCTCTCTCTCTCTCTCTTTCTCTCTCTCTCTCTCTCTCTCTCTCTCTCTCTCTCTCTCTCACACACACACACACACACACACACACACACACACACACACACACACACTTGTATATGGCAGGCAACCTAAGTGCTAGAAAGAGACATAAAGGGCATCATTTAAGTAAACTGGGGAGACTGTTTGGTTAAAAAAAAAAGTGAATGCCATGTATTCTCGAGAACCTGAATTCAGATCTTCAACACCTATGTAAAAGGCACGTGCAGTGGACGGATCTGCAATCCCCGTGCTGGAGTAGGAATGATGGAGCCAGCACATTCCTAACACTTGCTAGCCAGCCCATCGAGCTGAATCCCTGAGTTCCAGATTCACCGAGAGGCCCTGTCTCAAAAACACTTGTCAGACGGTGATCAAAAAAGATCAAAAAAAAAAAAAAATCAGCATCAACCTCTGACCTCCAGATGCATTCAAACACAGGTGCACTCACACCTGCGCATGCAGGACAAACAAAATCCATTCATATTTTTAATGAATTTCTGGCATGTCAATAATTGTGGGATGATTCTAGTTGGTGAAGAGTTGATGATAGCATATTTAAACTACTGAATAATTTTCCTTAGTGTTCCATAAACTGAAGGAGCACCCCATCCTATTTTTTTCTCTTAAAAAAAAAAAAAACCCTGCATAATGAACACTATTAAAGTCACTACAATGAGACTGTCTTAGTTAGGGTTTCTATTGCTGTGGCAAAATACCAAGACCAAAAAACAAGTTGCAGAGGATGAGGTTTACTTGGCTTCTACTGCATCATTGTCATTCATCTCTGAAGGAAGTCAGGACAGGAACTCAAACAGGACAGGATCCCAGACGCAGGAGCTGAAGCAGAGGCCATGGAGGAGAGCTGCTTTCTGGCTTGCTTCCCCTCGCTTGCTCAACCCACCTTCTTATAGAACCCAAACCAGAAGTGGACCCTTCCCCACTGATCACAAATTGATAAAATGCATTGCAGCTGGATCTCATGGAGGCATTTCCTCAGCTGAGGCTCCTTCCTCTGACGATCCCAGCTTGTGTCACACAAAACCACCCAGTCCAGAGACTTTCATCGTTTTAATACCAGCAGAGAGTGTTGAAAGAGCTTTTAATTCTCCTGCACGATGTATCCCTTGTCCTTATCCAGGCTCAGTGACAGCCACACATGAGGAAATGTGGTAACTGAAATACAGGCTTCTTCTGCACTTTCTAGAAAGCCAGCCTTTCCAGGGACTTCTTGACTCTCACAAAGACTTCAGAAAAACAACATTATTTCAAAAATTAAGGTGTTCGATATTAAATGATACCTGTTAAAAGTATAACAATTAAAAAAAAGACATCTTGAGGACAGTAGTGAATGATTAATTAACAAGTCAGGAAGACAGACTTGCTTTGATGGAATAGTAACATGTAATAAAAGGCATTTTAGTGAAACTAGGGTAATAAAAGAAAAACAGCAATGATAAGAACAACAGTGAGATCATATCAGAAGCAGTGACCGGGATTCAGAGCAATTCATATTGGTACATGTCAATACCATTTCGATGACAACAGAGAAAACAGCCAATCCACTGGTCAAAAACAAACACACCACCAATAAAACTTCTGCCCTCGTGGCTGTAGTAGAAAGTAGGAGCACCGCACGGCTGTATCCACTGTATCTGACCAAGCAGCCTTTGAGGAACCTGGCCAGAAGAGCCATCAGAGGAAGGGACTGGGGAACTACCAGCCATCTGGAAATCACTCCCATATCCCCAAATGTCATCAGGCAGCCATCTGGAAATCTATTCAAGCAGAATAGTTACAGAACTCCAAGGACACCCCTTTTACAAGGTGTGGTCCCAGGCTGCAGGAGTAACAGGGTACAGAATCCCGGGAGTGCCAGTACTGCAGGAATTTTAACCAATGGTTAACCTGGGGTGGGGACACATGGCATTAGGGGTCATTTGAATGTGATTTTCAATCATCATGATGACATTTGGCAGGCCGGCTAAACAGGACGGTCTGGGATGAGACAGATATTGTCCTACATCGAGCAGACTCTCTGGCCAATGCATGTGTGAGGGAGACTATTTATAATCTCAGAACCTACAGTCTTTCTCGTTTTACTTACAGACTAGTGTACTTCTTGCATAGTTTTACATACGGTGATTTTTTTTTCAAAGAATGAAATTTCCTTAATTGCAAACTGAGGAAAAGATACAGTTTTGCATGGCATGGAAATGTGTGGAGAATTGTTCGCCATGATGGAGAAGGTGTGTCCACAACTCTTGGTGTTTAAGTTGCCAATAAAACACATCTATAAAACCTGCATATGGAGATATCACATCTATGGTTGCTCTGTGCATTTCTGTGTATATTTATTTAGCACTTATGTCAAAGCTTCAAATCTCAATAGAAACTTTTGCCAACACAGATTTACTTCCCATTAATCCAAATCCATTCATTATAAGACAATCCAAACACCCGAGAGACCCAAACTTCATGTTGTACTCTGAAGTACTCACAATCAAACTTTCATACAGTAAAATACTTTTAAATATTTTCTCTTTATGTTAGTTATGGCTCACCTCTTCTTTTTAAATTGTGTACAGAATTATGCTTTGGATTCCATTTCACTTCAGAAATAAAGGAGAAAGGCAAGAGTAGATTATGAAGGAGGAGCAATGACTCTCCCAGGGCTGGCAACCACTACTCCAGAGACATCAGAGACACTGTATGGTCTCCAGTGTTCCCGAACAGAAAGACTAAGCGCAAAAGCACAGACGTGGGGTGACAGCATTTTTTTAAAGAATTACCTCTTCCTGGTGATGAGATGGAAAAACCAGCAGATGAGCACATTCCTGCCCTCTGAAGGGCTCCCAATTTTTGGAAGCTGTTCGGTCATTGCAAAGAGTAACACTGTACTATGTCCCATATCTACCTGCTTCAGGCACTGTACCAATGAACCATCCATCTGAACCCCTGACTGATTCTCACAGAGAAGCTGACAGCTTTCTTTGTCAGCAACTACTCCTGAGCAGACTATTTCAGAAATGCCAGTGGTTCAGTGTGATGATCTTGTGTCAGAAGGGGGAGTACATTAATCAAAGACGGTGGGGGAAATCCTGAGTCTACATAAGAATCCTATACATCGCTCTGTTCTGGTCTTAAAGGGCTAACTCTTAAACTGGTTTGATACTTATACTCAGTGCAGTGTAGCAGAATAAAACAGGAAGGAAGAAACGATGTAGCAAAAATGGGCATGCCCATGGTTTTTATAACTGCTACTATTAGTATTGAGTATTCATTTATTATCATCAGAAGCTTTCCCATGCATGGGGAGAGTAGAATTGTGTGCACAAATTTGGTGGAATTAATAACATCAAATGCCTCCGATTCATTGTTGGAGGGTCCTGTTAATGAATCCTAAAGTCACTCACAACTTAACAATAAGTTGTGTGATTTCTGCACTCTTACTCCCTAGTGTAATAGCACAATACTCACATTGCCCCATAGCCCTATAAATTTTCCACATGCTACATACTTTTCTCATTTATTATGAATATTGTGTCTACTGCTAAGATATAATCCATTAGAGGACAACAATCCTATGCTTTGTTCATTGTGTGCCCCAGCATTCCAAAGGATAACTAGAACATTATAGGTGGTGGGTGTCAATTTGTGGAAGAATACCTACATCAGATCACTCAGGATACCTTCTTTGGGCTCAGGCATAGTCACACATATTTACATAGACGATCTTAACTAATTCTTGTGATAGAAGCCTACACGATAAACGCATCCACCCACATCCTGTAGATGAACAGAGTAGGGTTTCATGAAAAGCAAGCTGTCCATACACTGCAGCCAGTGAGCAGCGGGTCTCACCCCAAGCCAAGTACTGGCCAGAAAACCTGCTACTTCACATCAGAACCCCAGCAGAGGTCACAAGAACACTATCTTCTGCCTTTGAGGGAAGAACAAATAAAAGTCCCTGGATCCCCTCCCACCTGGCTGCGATCCTCGGCAAGATACATATGATGACGTGTATTAAAATAGTATGGGGGTATGCTAGGAAGTGGTGGTGCATACCTTTAATCCCCAGACTCAGGAGGCAGAGGCAGGTGGATCTCTGAGTTTGAGGCCAGCCTGGTCTACAAAGTGAGTTCTAGGACAGCCAGGGCTACACAGAGAAACCCTGGGGTGCGAGGGGGGAGGGGTAGGGCAAGTATGGAAAGCCTGACTTCTTCCAATTTTGCTACGAACTTATAACCGCTCTAAAGAAATTAAAGCCTGCATTTACCTGCATTTCTAATTATACCTGCATTTCTAAACTGAGAGTCAAGAAAAATTTAACGGGCACTTGCCACTTTGCAAGTTTAAAGCAAGAAAGATTTACACCTAAACATTGCAAGAAAGGAAAGGAGTGGCTTCCTGAAGCATAGTAATATTTCAAGAAATCTAAATACAAAGCAGTGTGTGTCTGCTACCCACTCTCCAGAGTGATGTATTTTCTCATTTGGGCAAACTGTCTTCGAGAGATGAACCTTTGACATTCCCTGCAATTTCCTTTCAACTCACAGCACCGTCCACTGCATGTTCACGGTTCAGAGGAGACCAAAGGGAACAAAATCTCCAGCTATTATTTTTGCCATTTAATCAAACCTGAATAAAGTGCTTGTGCACATAAGGCAAGTCAACTGTGTCGACGAACTCACTGGGGATCCGCAAGGAGGCTGCCATGGCGAAGACTCATCACTTCACGTCTGTAAAGGGACCAGTTTTGCATGAGGGCTGAGAACATTCTGAAGAAATATACTTCTCCCTCTGTTTTAACAACTGAAAGAAAAGGGAACAATTCCATGCAACATGGTGGCTCCTGTAGCAGTGTGTACTAACCGGACTCTTGACAAGGGGAAAGCCATCGCGCCTGCAGGCTGCGCCTCCACAGCATGCCCTTCGCTCAAGTACTTTGCACATATTTTAAAAGCTGTGGCGAGCCAGACCGTTGATGACAACAACAGCCACTACTTAAAGTCTAAAGGAATGAAACTAGGAACATCGACTTCCACACTCGGCTTGAGGCACAAAGGAGGAAACAGAATTCCCAGAAAATAGGCTCTTTACTGGCATGTGACCTCAAAAGTCACAGCCAAGTGACCCAGGGGTTGTTCAGTTCTAGAACCACAGAATTTACCTGTCATAAATGGATTCAATGTGTCACTTCAAGAGGTCAATTTAGGATTAAAGCTTTCACATTTCAGATTCAGACAAAATTATCAGTAACGGTACTCGGTACTCCGGAGTGCCCGTCCTGTGACTAAGTCCCTGGGCCGCTGTATTGTAAGCATTATTAACTGTGTTAGGAACACTGTGCTCCTTTGGGCTCTTACATGCATAAGTTGAACCTACCTTGTTTGCCTCAACCCCAAAATGTAGCTTAAGACACAACCCTCAGTGGTTGCCTCCCCGAGAAGAGCATCCATTCATACTCAAATGTTCTGATCCGGGTTCTGCCCTTTTAAAATTAAAACTATATAACTCAAAGAAGATCACAAGCTAAATTTACTATGTAAAAGACATTAAATACCTTCAGTGAAATACAGAGCATTTTTACCTTAACAACCAATTTTATTCTCCTTATAGTACAGAATTCGATTTAACAGAGGATTTTAATCCAGTATTACTCACAAGAAGACAGGGCTTCTAGAATAGAGGCCATAGTCACATGTTCCTCACTGAAGTACAGATGGATCCTACCTTTTCGTAAGAGACCAATTTTGCAATTCATTTCTTCTGCCTCAGCTACTCAGAGCTCACAGATAGGCGCTTTCCCTCTGCTCCCAACTCCCTAATCCATCTTTCATGCTATTACCAGAATTACCTTTCTTCATCAGCATGTCCATCGTTCATCTGATTGGAAGCTGGAAGCTGCCCTCTGTGCATTACATAATAATCTAAACTTTATATCACAGCCACCAAGAAACCCCACCTTATATTCCCAGTCCATGTACAAGGAGGCTCAATACATTCTATGCTCTAGGCACTGGAAACAGGCCAGTCTTTACCATGGGACAAGGGAAACTTACTCATCTGGCTTCCTCAGTGTCTCTACCTGGTCTGCTTCTGAAATTTAAAGTTAGGGCTGTTTTGAGACAACCTAGACACTCATGTCAGAAATTTGTTCCTTCCTGTGTGTTCCCAGGACACATAGGTGATTTTTTTTTTCATTGTTAGAAGATGCTACCACAGGCGCTCATCTCACTTTGCCTCTGTTGCATGAGATCAAGGATCCTGCCTGATCTAATGCCACATTAGCAGAGGAACCTAATGAAGCACAGGGAGGGCCATGCTTCCTGGATGCTTTCTGGATAGAGGGGTTGTACGGTTACATGGCTAACACCAAAGCCCAAAAGGTCCCCTTTCTGTTCTCAAGATGCTTTCCTAGGCAGAGAGATCATGAAAGCTAGTGGGGATCAGAACGTTGGCATCACCAGGATCCCTGGGGGCACTAATAGGCTCTCTGTTACTCTGGGAACAAGGGAAATGAGTGTCATCTAGAAGGAGACTGTTTCTTGCAAGTGTGCAGTCATCTGTTATTCCAGGAACTGCTCTCATGAGGAGTCTCTCTCACGTGCTTTAACCTACAGGCCCCATATGCGGTGTAGCAAAGGAGTGCTAGGGCAGGACGAGAGACCCAGGTCTAGCCTCTGCTGCAGGGTATCACTGGCCAGCTCTTTGGCAGAAAAGCACCATGGGAGAGAGAGGAGCCAGGCATTTTCTAGGGTGGATTCCTGTCTCAGAAGTCATCGCTGGGTATTTATATTTCTGGGCCACCCACCTCACTGCCCCACACAGCTCTGCTGCGGACACTACACATGTGAACACCCAATCAATGAATCAGAGAAGGTTCTGGTAACCAGGGCTGCTCTGTGCCTTCCTATGTTCCCACCAAAGGCTACTGTTCACAACTCCGACCGTGTCTGCTCTGCCATGGCAACAACAACAAAAGACTGCACAGACAGAAAATGCATCTCAGCTTTACCTGCTGCTGACGATTTTACATCAGAACATTTCCTTCTTAACTATCCAAATCAATACTTACAGAGGCGAGCTCAAGAAGCAATCTCATAACTTTTGTAATTAAATCTAACATAATTTTCCCCAAGAATGTAAAATGTTATTATTTTTTATGTTATGCATGCATGTGTGTGAGAGCAGGTACTTGTGAGGTTCAGAAGAGAGCCTTGGATCCATCCCCTGGAGCTGGAGTTACAGGCAGTTTCCAGACGCCTGATATGGGTGCTAGGAACTGAACTCAAGACCTCCTAGTTGGGAGGCTTGAGCAGTCTATGGGGCTGCTGGCAGTGGAACCAGTATTTATCCCTAGTGCATGAATGGGCTTTGGGAGCCCATCCAGCTGAGATAGAGGGGGGAGGGCCTCCATTCTGCCCCAAATGATGTGACAGACTTTGATGACTCCCTATGGGAGGCCTCAGCCTCTCTGAGGAGTGAATGGAGGGTGGGATGGGGAGATAGATGGTGGGGGGATGGGAGGATGGGAAGGAGAGGGAACTGGGATTGGTATGTAAAGTGAGATAGTTTTTAATTTAAATAAAAAATTAATAAAAAAATAGGAACAGTTCACATTCTTAACTATTAAGCCATCATCTCTCCAGTCCACCTGCCGAGTTCAGACTTGGCTCTTTGACCATGAGGCACACACATGAGAAGAAAATTTACAGGAACAGATAAAAGCATTTTATTAAAAACACTTTATATGAAACTAATTTAACAGTATTTAACCCAGACACTCTGGAGGTACCCTAGAGTAAAATGAAGGATCATGGAAAATGGGATGAGCTGTGCTTGTAATGCGTCTAAACAGTGTGTATTGACAGATGACGGCCAGCTTGGTTCTTAAGACTGTCACCAGTGGATGTTGTCATATCATGGGATTGGGAAAATCCTATTATATATGTCAATCAGTAACTTGGCTGACCCTAGAATTCATTTAGAAATGATATAAAAAGTTAACTGAAACATTGCATATATGGAATTCATAAAGTTAAAAGAGGTTTTAAAGGAATTAATCAGATGATACTGGGCCAAAACAGCCAAGATTACACTTAGCAGTATTAAACTCCAAGTTCCAAATTTATACTCAAAAACAATTGAGTTAAAGAAAGACCACGAAATACAGACTCAGTATTGTTAAGATGGCAATCACCCAATGCAATCTACAAACTCAATCAAATCCTCACCAACATTATAAAAGCATATTGTGAAATTCAAAAATATATATAAAATTCATATGAAATCCCACAAGACTACAAGCAACCAACACAATCTTGACAATTATCAAAAATAAAAGTATCACACCTCTGGATTTCAAAGCCCACTGAAAAGCTACATTAATAGAAAGTGTGCTACAGAGTTGTCCAGATGGCTCAGTGCCTAAATGTACTTGCTGCCAAGCCTGATGACCTGAGTTCAATCCCATGTCCACATGGTAGGAGAGAACCAACTCCTGAAAGTTGTCCTCTGACCTCCACATGCTCTCTATACCAGGCACTCCTCCCAGAATCATAGACACATGAAATAAATAATCAAAATGGAATAATTTTTCCCTAAAAACTACAGTATCAGCCACATGCAAAGACAACTCCTAACCAAGCCCGTTTTCTCTAACATGAGAACCAAACAAGAAGCACACTAATGAGATAGAAGACTTTAGGAGATGACTGTCCTGCTCCAACAAAATATAACAGGCAGCCCTGCACCAGCTGTATAATAAAAGCTCAAGCAAGGATCCCGGATGTGAATCGGGGCTGAACCACAAGACAACAGCCCTCTCTGAGGTGAGTGTGAGGGCCACAGCAGGAGGCTAGACCTCCATTCCCATCACCTAGCAGTAAGGCTAGAGCTCTGTTTTACTGCTCAGAGGTAGCTTTGAGGACAGTCACACCCACCACTAACAGCAGCACGTCACACTCTATCTACCATCAGTGGAAACATATAACATGGCACTCCTAACCCCCTCACTTGGGGACATCAGCAGAGCCTAAAGGGAGCCTGACCTCCTACCCCCACCCAAAAGCAGACATGGAGCCCCAGAGACAGGGCAGAGCTTGAATTCTACCTGTGTGCCATGATGGCAACAGGAGGCTCCTTCCTTCTCTGCTGGCCCAGTGTCGGCAAAATCCACTGACCGTTATTTAAATAAGGCTCAACATCTCCTAATACCTTGAATGTCCAGAATACAGCTGAAAAACACTCATACCCAAGAGAAATGTCAACTTAACCAAGAAAAGATAGCTGAAATAAACCAGCCTGGGATAAATCAAGTGCTGGCTTTATCTGACAAGGATGCTGAAGCCAACATTACAAAAATGTTGAATGCCTTCAACAAAAGATGGGCAAAGCAGGTTTGAAACCTGTCCAAAATTACAAAGTAATTTACTTCAAATAGAATAATCTTTGAAAATTAATGGGGGAATGGTATATTATAAACATATCATTCAAAAAATAAGGCTATGGTAACAGGCAGCTGCCCAAGAAAGACAACTGACCAACATGGCGGAAGAAGAGAACTGACTCCCAAAAAGTTCTCCTCTGACCTCTGCACATTCGCTCTGGCACCAAATAAGTACAGAAATTAAAAAGAAAATACAAAGTAAAGAGAAAAAGACTTCCAGTCAACAATCCATATCTTACCTCAGAAGCCTAAAAAAGAAACGCAAAGGACTCCACAAGAAGCAGAAGGAAGGAATAAAAAGACACAAAAGTGACCGAAAGGGGGACCATAGGACAATGCAGAAAATGCATGAATCAAGGCACTTAACACAAACACCCAGTCAGACAAAAAGACATGTGACCGACTAATTAAAGACGTGCTATATTTAGACCTTAGGGACCCATCCCTCGTATAGTCAAGGGCCCTGGGGAGATGACGGGAACCTTCAGGTAAAATGACACTTTAATCTTCCTCCACAAGCCACATCTCCTGCCTGCCTGCCTCCTCTATGAGCGTGTCAGCTCGCCTTGTCACTCGCTGTATTACATTAAGAAAAATGTTTTTATTTCCCACCTTTTCTTCTACAAGTGGCATGTGGCTGACATTTCAGGAAGAATGGCTTTCCCTTGGAAACGTTCCTTAAGACACAGTACTCCAAAAATTACAATCTAGTCTATCCTGCATTGTCATGATTTAAAACGGAGCTTGCTGAACAAGGCTTCAACAAACTAGATCATTTACATAACACAGAAGCTAGATAATTTAATTTTTCATGGGCAAAATGTTAGGGATACACCTACACTTTTTCACAATAGAAATCAGCACTATTTATTTGCCTGAGCAGGTGCTATGGTGCACTTGGAGCCCTCTGATTGTTTGGAGATGATATGTAAATTATGCACATCTATGCTTAGCTCTCAATAGTTACTCAAATGTGTCTACAAACAAAAGACTTTGCAGGAATTGCTGGTTATGCTAAAAGGGCCATTGGGTTACTTGTTGTTGTTGTTTTGTTTTGTTTTTTTCTGAGACAGGGTTTCTCTGTGTATTCCTGGCTGTCCTGAATCTCACTCTGTAGACCAGGCTGGCCTCAAACTCAGAGATCCACCTGCCTCTGTCTCCAGACTGCTGGGATTAAGAGCATGCACCACCACTGTCCAGTACATTACTTAAGTATAAACAGCACCTTTGACCCTCTGACTTCCAGAGGATTTAAGTTACCAGGTAAATACCTTACCACTTCCTTCTATACCTGTATACTATTGAATGTCCCCACACTCCTTCTTGCCAGCTTGTTTTAATTTCCAGTCAAGTACCAAATAACAGACATTTACTTGTGCTCCCTGTTTGCCTGTGTGTGCCTGTTTGTGCATACCTATGTATATGTATGTAACTACATCCACTTAGCTGTGCGTGGGGTTGTACATGAACATGCATAAAGGCGTATTTGGAGGTCACCAGGCAACCTCAGGTGTGAGTCTTCAGGCACTGTCCACCTTGTTTTTTGAACCACCATTTTTCATAGGCCTGGAGATTGCTGCTTAGGCCAGGCATGCTGGCCAAGGAGCACCAGGGACCTGCCTGTTTCCACCTCCACAGCTCTGGAAGTGAAGCATGTGATGCCAGGAGTGGTTGGCTTTTTCTTGTAGGTTCTAAAGATTGGACCCAGGTCCCCTTGCTTTCATGGAAGCGCTCTCACTGAAGGAGCTATCCACCCAGCCCACCATAGCATCATTTTCAAATGATGTTAACATACATAGTACACCAATCTAAAACTTACAACCCCTAGAAGATGTGTATAGTCAAACCCGTTAGAAAATGTGGTGGATATGCCGAGTGTCTAGTGTCCAGCTGCTCAGGTAGGGTTGAGGGAAATGTCAAGGAGCTGCATTGAGGCAGAGCTGCATTAATGTTGCACTTCAAGAAAATTACTGATTAAAATAGACTCCAAAAATGCAAGAAGTGCAAGACTCTTTCTTCCTATTATATGTGGATGAGTTACACAGCTTTGCCATCTACCTGAATGCTTTTCTTCTCAAACTTAAAAAATTATGTATATCCCTGTTGCTGTCTGTGAACTGCCCAGAGACCTAGGCTCAACCATTCCTCTGTAGCTAGAGTCAGACAGGGTGCCTGTCAACTCAAGCCAATACAAAATTTCGATGATATGATCTAATTAAATCCTACCATGTCATAATTAGTTCCTATAATGTGAACTTTTGAAGTGACCCTAATTTAAATAACTTAAGTATGCACTTAAATGATAGCAAGTCATAAACCAGCCGTGTTGGGATATGTGTCAAATTCTTCCACAGAATGATCACTTCTAAAAGCATCCCTCAAGTCACCCCCAAACTTCGAAGTAACCAGGCGAAGAACGGAAATTTGCTTCAAATGCAGAGCTCACAATGTGTTCATAAACCCATCATCTTAAAACTCCTTAATTAAAATAAATCTGGCTATTATTGCTTAAAAAATGAAAAATTACACACCTAGGGTGCATACAGGCAGAGCAGAAATGATTTTTGTGTAAAAATCAAAATGATATTTCAATAAAAGAGATGCTTATGAACGAAGACAGCAGAAAGGCCCGCTATGAACCGTCTAATTTTGCCTCTAATCTGGCCCATTATCATTCAGCTAGATTTTATCTAGTTTAAAGTGCTGTAGAACTAGGTGAGTAGCCATGGAATGCTTTCCAATACCATTCTTTGTTCAGTTATACTAACAAAAGAAAGATGGATGAAAAAAGACAGAGTCCTCAAATATGACCATGCCCTCATGTGACAATCAGATCAGAGGAGCCTGGTAAAGACACTCTGTCATTTGTGACCCGAGAGCTCCTCAGGCAGATGAGGACACATGTTCCCAACCCTCCATGTCAACATTGTGCTGAGTGGAGTCAGAGCCATGTATAGCCATTCCATAGAATTGATGCTCAAACCAACTCTGATAAATGTGTTCATCTGTCTTGGTTTGGAATTACTACCCTGAGATCACATAAAAAAAAAAAAAGTCTCCACCTGGATGAGAAGTGCTCCAATTTTTTTTAATGAAGATATTTTTTAAACACTTATTTTGTAGGGTATGCAGAAAACATGCCATGGCACACATGTGTGTAGGGCAGAGGACAACATGTACAAGTTGTCTCTCCTTCCACCATGAGCTCAGGTTGTCAGGCCTGGTGGCGAGTGCCTTGTCCCACTGAGCCATCTTGCCTGTTCATGCTCCCATTTCCAGTGTGCTGGTCATTAACAATTGTGAAAGTACAGTTCCACCATGCTCAGAGGTCAAAGGAAAAGCATGGCAGCCACTTTGGACACCCAGTACGAATCCATCCCAAGAAGCAGATGAGAAGACACCAGCCAGGCATGGAGGCTCACACCTATAATCCCAGAAGAGTTTGAGACCAGCCTGGGCTGCTCAAGTCTGTCTCAAAACAGTCAAGCAGAAGACCACAAATCACTAATCCCTTAGAGTTGTGAAGTGCAAATCTTCCCTATCTATACACAAAGACTTCCCTATTTTAATCACTATGACATAAGTGATTGGGAAAGATCAATTAGCAGCAGTGAAAAAATAAGAAGCAGAAGCCTAACAACAGTTGTTACTATTTTTTACTACAAAGACAACCTAGGATATACACACGAAATTTGAACTCTTGGGGTTAATGAGCTTTTAAACAAATTGAGTCATAATTCATGAGTTAACAATAAACCATCTATAAAGTGAACCGTTTAATGGATTTTAACGAGTGTACAACATCACATAACTACCACTGCTATATAGTTCCAAAGAAAACAGCTACATCACCCCCAAAAGAAAGCTTGAGTCTATTAACAGTCGCTTCCCTGCCTGCCATTAGTCCATGAATTAATATGTTTCAACCTTAATAAGAATTTGCCTTTTAAAATTCGTCACCCCCAAAATGAATACATCTGTAGACAGCAACTCTTCAGCAGTAGATAAAAGATTATCTGTCAAAGAAATGCTGCCGCAACTCAGGACATATCGCAGACGAGTCCCCTTTCTACGCGCCTGATGCGGCATTTTCAATTTCCAAGGTTCATTGAGGTTTTTACAGTATCACCAGGCTACCTGGCTGCAAAAGTTGCAGTTGTTTCTCTCCCTTTTCCATAACACAGGAACCTAAACAGGGAGGCCAGATCAAAAGAAGGCTTAAAAGAAGGCTTAAGTAGATGGTGTGCGGCTAATCACCTACTTCACAGCCTCGGCTCATAATCGATTTTTCCTTCAAGCCACAGAGTGAGACACAGTTCTGTCTAGAATGCACGTGTTTCTCCACAAGTCCCAAGATAGACGTAGTGGATTATAAGTTTAGCTCATTTTTTTTTCCACTTTAAGGTGAACAGGAGTACTTGCATTAAATTTTATATGTAATGTGACTGCTGGGTTTCACGATGGCTCTTTGGTATACGACCGCACGTCGTGAAATCCGGAAACTTGCGAGTTCCTTTCAGAGATGACTGTGGCAGAGTTGTAAAGGAAAAACCCTATTAGGATTTACATCCTCCTCTCCAACAACGCCCATAAATATTTTCTTCTCTGGTTTACTCTGAAAAGTACAGAGCACCTTCAAAATATTTCTTAAGACAATGAAAACTAGATGAACAAAAGTAAGATGGGTCTTCCTTACTTTCCCCATCCTGTGTTTATGGTCCAAGAGACTTAAATCCATAAACAGCATGGATGCTGCACACACCATCTTCAAATGTAGTATACACTCACACGTATCTACACACCAATTATGAAACATATCAGTAGTGAAACAATTGTCCTCATGACATTTAGCTTCTGGGATGAAACAACAAAGAAAATAACATCTCTGGGGCAGTTCAGTTATTTTATATTACTATGCCAAAAAAAATCTATTTTAAGTATAAGTGCTGTACCGGTATTCCTTTGAGTCACTCTCTATAGATTACTCACGGGGGGGGGGGGAGGGGGGGGGGACCTGATGTGCAAAGTGTTTCCATCCCTTGAGTCTGCTGGGGCCAATCTAATCCCTTTTGTGACTCCACCTCTGCAGTACTGCAGGGCAGTTACAACAACAGGGACCCAGGAGGCCTGGCCTTCAGGGTCAGTCCCAATAGCTACCTAGCCCACAGCCTGGGCCATTCAGGCTGAAGGATTTCATCATCTGCCTTCACAATGCCTGAGCACCCCAGGGGACCCCCCATAAATAATTCAGAAGCAGCAAAAAGCACATGTTCTAATCAATAAGGAGCTATGGCTCAACTCACAGCAGGCTCCAGAGCACTGGCGGGGCGTTGCATTAATATCCGATGGAGCTTCCTGAGAAAATTTAATTTCTTATAGATGAAAGACCTAAAATTAACCTTTGACCTTATGTTTACAAAAAGCTTTTCCCAGGAGAGTTTTTTTTATTATTATTAAAGGTTTAAAATAATAATTTAATGGGGGTAGATGGCTAAAAGAAGAATTTCAAGATTAAAGAGAAAAATCAGAATTAGAATTTAGTTTACTTAGTATTGTGACCCTCAAACACCCCTAATTAGCTTATTTGGTCTAATCTTTAATGACCATTTTCAAGTGTGTGTTACAGAGGTTTTAAATGACACCTTCACTTCATTTCTCCACTAGCAATTAATTCCCTTTATTTCAGGGAGGATTCTAGAGCACTCTGTCCACAGTTTCTCCCCTTCTTGTAAGTCCCTTTCTCTGTTCTTAGCAAAACATTCAAACTGGGGGTCATAGGCAAGAACATGACTGATTCTGAGAGAGGTTTGTTAAATAAAAACAATACAGTTTGATTTTGTGATTCTTCGTCTTTGAGTGTGAAACTCTTGATCTGTGAAGATGCAACAAAGAAAGTCAAGAATGGTAACAGAGGGCTGTGGAGTCCCTGAATGTGGGTTTTTATCCTCAGTGTTTATGTTGTTCAAGCTGACAGTCAAAAGAATTTGTTGCAGGGAAGAATCAACTGAGAATCTTGCAGGGAATTAAAGGACATCAGGCCTTGGCTTGAGAGATGTCTGGGATAACCCTCTCTACCAAGATCCGCAAGAGTTGCCTGTAGTCAACGAAAGGCTCTTGCGTGCATTTTGTCCTGATACCACTTTCATTATTTATTTGCCTGATCATAAAACTGTATAAATTAAAATACAATAATACTTAAAGACATTATCTCCTTTTTAAACAGGTCAACTGAATAACACACACATACATACAAAATAAGATATGCACAATAGCAGCCAAGGAGGAAGAAGAGTCAGATCCTTAGTGAACATTGAGTCATACAGGAAAGAGAAAGGACACTGTCTCTCTGAACTCCAGCTCTACTTCTTTGGGCATATATAGTCTTCTTCAAGGACCTTTCCCTAAGGGCTAATGGGACCCAGACTTGTTCTGTGGGGTTAATCCCACAGATGCAGAAAGATCACCACCCTAAATTATGGCCAAATTAATTAAAACAAGCTTTATTTGTGTTTCTCCCTCAGGTGGGATTCAAGAGATCAGAAATGGACTTGGGGAATATAAGGTTTTTATAGCTCAGGAGTAGGGTGTTTCCACATGGGGGATCTGTCAAGTAGATAATCAGGGTTACAGGAGCAGAACATAAATATAACAAGTTGGTCGTAACAACTTCCTAAAACAAAGGCATGGTTGCAAGCTGGTCATAACAACTTTGTGAAACAAAGACACGGTTATTGTTTCCTGGAACAGGCAATACAGAACCATGTATAGTTAAGGCCACAGATAGGGCATAGCCCAGTCCTTGAGAAAACAGATTTAATCATAAACAGGAATAAAACTAGTTTGATTTTATTGTAAAATGGCTTTTAAGCCCAAGATGGAAGCAGGCTTGTTTATCAGGTTAAGAAAGGGTTTATATAACCTTATGGAAAAGATGATGTACTTTCTAGCAAGCAAGATACACTTAACAAAACACTAGATGGTAATAATACTACTGCTGACTGGACTACCATCAGTCATCACAGCCATACAACAGAGACCTGAGAAGTGACAGCAACCAAGTGTTGTGTTCCATTCCAGTGGGTGACCATCTCCATAGGTGATGATAATGATGATGATAATGGTGGTGGTGGTGGTGATGAGGACTGTTGTTGTTAACTAAAGCTTAGACCACGAAGCACCAAGGCATTGCTATCAGTCCATTTGGAGGGATACTTTGTAACTGCACATCTGGGTGCCTGGCTTAACAGGGTGGAAAGTATCTTCCCTGGCAATTTAGGACCATCATTAAGGTCAACAGTTATCATGTTCTATCACTTGTGACAAACAGAGATGAGAGGACCAAGCTGGGACAGCTTTGGGTGGCCTGGTGTATTCAATTCCTGTGCATTTCTTAAAGGCAGCTGTTTTCAGGAAAATGAAATCTCTCAGACAGGTTGATAGTATACCGAATACCCAGTATCACATGAACCTAATATATCTTGAATCTAAACATAACTGGCTTGGAATTTAATGCTCTCCTCCAGTTCCCCACACTGTAATTATTCAATACTAGTAACTGCCAAAGATTTGACAAAATTTGAATTTTATATGCGTAAGTATCTGGGAAGTTGATAGGCTACTGCTACCAACCTGAATGAAAGGAAAGACCCGCCTCCTAAAAGTTGTCCTGTGACTTCCACAAGAGCACAATGACAAGTGTGCACCATGCTCATACATATATCATACACACACACACACACAAAGAATAACAATGAAATAAGCACTGTTAAATGCATATTTTGATAGAAAGTGGCAAACCCCTTTACACAGTCATAAACCTCCTGAAAATACCCACAATTTTAAAATAAATGACTAGCATGGCAATGTAAATACACAGAATGTTTAACCACTAGAGTAAAATTAAATTATTCAAAATTTACACTTAGCATATATTGTGGGCTTAGTATTAGAATAAAATGCCAGCTCCTAGTTAAGACCTGGTTTTTGGGTTGCACACACAGTGGAGGCAGAGTTCAGATTGAAGCAACACTCTTACTTTGATAAGAAAGTAGGTTTCCTAGACAGAAGCAAAGGAATGCTTAGTTACATTCTTGCACATTTTCAATGTATCCCCCACATTTTGGTTTTCATTTAAGAAATTACATTTAAGTAAGATAAAACTGCTCAGGGAGCGCAGCTGGGAACAAGCAAGCAGGGCAGGCTTCAAACCTAAGCGCAACACACTCATGCTCCTTTACCACTGAGACAGAGCCATCTTGTCCCCAGCACCAAGGACACTCAGCCTTCTTTCAGTGCCTCTGTGACAGGGAGTCATCAAAAGAAACCTATTCTCCCTGAAGATTCCTCTAGGTATTTCTCTATTTTCTGGACATAAACAAACACAACTGTCCAGAAAGGAAGATTAAGAGTGAAAACAAGGAGCCTGGTAGTGGTCTTAGTTCCGACCTCTGGTGGCTTCTGGAAGGAGGATAGAAGTTCTATGGAAATGCTTCAAATGGGAGCTGTGATCAAGTCATATAAAACTGCATGACTTATAACATCCCAGAAGCCTTCCACAGTAAGTTTTCACATCTGCCTTGTAAGCATTGATATTCCATGGCATTCCAAATTCATTCCATAGCACATTAGGAGAATGAAGAAATCACAGCAGCCTAAGACTCATCATAGATGTCCAACTAGCTGAGTATAAATTCTCAAGATTTTCATTATGTTTGAGGAACCCCAAGCTCTTCCAGGCCACTGTGCTCCTGGGTCTCCCACC